>NC_062283.1:84135560-84378217 GCF_902655055.1 Lutra lutra
GAGCCTGAACACATAAGGTCAGTAGTTTCTGTGCATGTCTGCTGATCAGAATCACCTGGGAAACTAAAATTTATTAATGCCTATGTCCACCCCCTGAGACTGTATGAAATTTAATTGGTATGGGGGAGGGAGGGCAGTTACCTGGACTTTCGAATTTTTTAAAGACCCCCCAAGTGATGTTAACGTGCAGAGAACTTCTGACATAGGAAGTATCTTCTCAGTTCCCAGTTCTCTATTAGCCGCGCTGTTCATCACTAAACTGTAATCAGCCACAGCATGAATCCATCTTGTCTCTGCCCAAAGGGATCTGGATGTCCAAAGTACCAGGAGGCCTACCTTCTATGTGGTTTTATCTACCATGAGTTCCCTTGTATGAGCAAATTTCAGGGCATGCACTTTGCACAAGAGAAAAGCAATTTAGTTTTACCTAACAAACTGAGATTTCCAAGTTTTCGTTTACAAATTGCCTGAAAGATGGAACCCTTCTGCAGGCACCTGTGTTTTGCTGATCTAGCTTCTCCAAGTTCTTTAATTCTCTAATATTATTGCAGATGAGAAAGAACAGAGTAGAGTATAAGAGAAAAACATTGACACCTAGAATTAAGAAAGAAACTTCTATAAAATCACCAAGTCTCTGGATCAAAGCGTGAAAGACTCTAGTGGAGCTTACTAAACATCTGTGTAGCAATACCACAGAAACAGAAAAGAGAGCTCATGTGGTTCAGACACATTTGTTAAAACATTAATTATATTTCTTCCAGGTAAGCAGTTTCCTATATTCGAGGTCGACTAACTTCTTTGATGCACATGCCAGATAACCTTCTTCACAGTATATAATGTTTTGAGTTGTAAACACTGTGATTAATCTCCAAGGACAACCTTTAAGACTTGGGACATTTGTTTTCCTCCGGGTCTTGATCAGAAGCACTCTAATCTGAAATAGCCACATGGTTTCTCCTTATCACATCACGCTATTTTAATTCTCAGCACTTCCTGGTATTTTTCTTGTTTATGTATTTATTTGTTTATCCCCCACCAAAATCTGAGCTCCATGATACCACTGGCTTCATCTCACTCAATTCTGTGTCCCCAGGATTTGAAACTTGAACAATAAAAGTTCAATCAATATTGGTTAAATGACTGAACGACTATTCCGACATTCACTGCCCAGAGGTAAGTGTTTTATTCAGTCGTGTGAGAGTCACAAATTATTGTCCTGCTTTGTAACCTGCAGCCTCAAGTTTGGACATCCACAAAATGGGAGGAATAAGACGTTGACCTCAGAGGACTATTGTAAGCATTATACGAGAGTACATACTTATAGGACTTATCATACTATATGGCATTTACTAAGAACTCAGTGAATGAAAAATCATACCATAGAAATGTATGTCTATGACATTTATGGGGGAACAGAAGTAGTAAGAGAAATACTATGATTTTCTTTTACTGATCACTTTTAAAACCTATTTATTATACATGTTCTTTCACTATTAAGGAAGAAAATTGGAATGTTTTTATGTAAACTACTGCTTACTTGCAGGAGAAGAAAGAATAAAAAACCAGGACTCAGAGGAAATGAATCCAGGCTGCTGATCTGTATGGCCACCACACCACTGAATAGGTATGGAAGACTCAGGTTCTCACCTGTAAAATTGGAGGTGTGGGGAAACTTAAGAGCCCTGAGGGGAATCAACTGAACTCTGAGCTCTTTTTTTTTTTTTAAGTTTGTTTATTTTTTTAGCAATCTCTATACGCAATGTGGGGCTCAAACTCCTGACCCTGAGATCAAGAGTAACATGCTCTGCAGACTGAGCCAGCTGGGCATCCCTGAACCCTGAGCTCCTAAGAGCAGTAAGTAAATACACAGAGCAGCAACACTAACCTGTAAAAGCAGTAATTGTTTAAAGTCTTCTCATAATTTTTGGTTACACGAGATGAAGAGGAAAGGCCTCGATAGCAAATTAAATGTGGTCTCTACATTATTTGTATAGCAATAGATATATAATTCCAACTTTACAGTTAACAAAAAGTATGCATTTGAAGTTATTTTTGTAGAATTCTCTGCTATGAGCTATATGTTATCCTTATGAGCAGAGTTTTTTGTTTGTTTGTTTGTTTGGGGGGGTCTACTCTAGATTGTAACAAATTTAAAAGACATAGATTGGGAAGAAGTTTCTTGGGGATCCAGCTGGCTATTTAAAAGTTCTGTACTGGTTATTTTTTAAAAGTTATAGTAAACAGCATCATAAGGCATCCATACTCAAAGTTTTGTCTTTTCTTTCATACGGATCAAACATTTTTCAGAAACATGTTGATGTATAATGAATTCATTCCTTTTGCCAGCAACTTTATTGTAATAGGGCTGTATTACAAAAAAGTTGAATCAATAAGCCACCATTCACTTTCTTTGAAGTGGACTCTGCCTTCCCTTACAAGAACCCAGAAATATGCCATTGGTAGTTTGAAGCCCTGAACTTGTTGGGCAGTTCAGGTGCATTATTCCCATGGCTCTTAGGTCTGCCCTGTTTCCTCAGGCTGGCATTATGAAATCATCTGCTCTGCCAGGGAAAACCACACAGCTGTAGAGTATCGTGTGTGGAGCATTACACTGGCTCATGTGTCCTTATTACTAATGCACAAAGCACGACGCTTGGAGAGGTCCCTTCGTCATCTGGAAATCAGGGTGGGGGAGCATAATCTGAAGACTTATAAATATCTCTTAACAAAGCCCCAGCTGAGCTGTGTCAGGGTTGTACGCTCTCTTCATCTTTCCCTTACAGCTTTTCAATTTGCTTTCCAAACATTTCTTTGTTGCCATTGGCTGGGACGCGCTTAAAAGCAGCACATCGTTAACCACAAAGAATGCTCACTGTTTTCTGTGATTTCAAATCACAGCACAATTTCCGAGCACTTCCTCAGCGAACAGCCCAGCAGCAATTACCCTGCTGCTGAAGACTTGCTTCTCCTCCACAGAAATGTTTCATAGAGGCAGCCCGGGAGCAAGGCTGTAACAAATGATGACATATGTTTCAGCCTCCATTCACTCGCGATTTCTACCCCCAAAGGAAGAGTGAATCAATTTTTGTGCAAATTCATCGGGCACATCCGACAATGCTGCCCTCTTCTCTAACTCACACAAACTAGGCATTCATCAACCCGGATTACTTTCCTCAAATGGGGACTCACAGTTGCTAAGTGGCTGGGATGGGGGGTGGGATTGCACTGTGTCAAAAAGGGGCAAAGTACAAGGAAAGGACAGGAATCCATCAGGGAAGTGAGAGTTAATTCATTGAGACAAAATAGTGAGGTTTTCAAAAGCCAAGGCGAGAGGAAAGGCTGCTTCCCACCCCCACCCCAGGCAATCCTGTGAAAGCCAGTGCAGAAATGACCTCAGCAGCATCCCAAGGGTCACATTACCCCAAGTGTGAGACCCTCCACAACAGGGTATCTGATAGATGATACTGAGACCTTCACTTCCCAACCATGTTTTTCTTTTCTTTCCCATTTGATCAGACCTGGTTATATACCCATTTGGGTCAGTGGGTTAAAAAATGGGCAGGGACAAATTTCCATAAAGCCTCATCTCTGGGTAGAGTTTTAAGGCTGGCCAGCCTACTGCCTTGAGGCAAGAAATCAGAACTTGATTTTTCACTCACAACCTACGAGCAAATGTCACACCTACCTCTGGAGGTATTCTCACTGGCTCCAACTCTGAATTAGTGATTGGCAACCACTGAAAAACATGGGAGTTGTAGACTTCTGTAGTCTTTATTGGCAGGGGAGTGTGGAATAGTGTGGAATAACTGAACACTAACTCCTTCTGAGTGGTGTTGAGAGAGAGTGTGTGTAAAAGGAAAAAAGGTGAATAAGTCAATATTGTCTCCCAATCTCAGTAGTGTCAAGAGAGAGTAGATGCATGTAGACAGGTGCTCAGAGGTGGTGGTGGGAAGGAGACTGTGACAAGTCAGTGGGGATGGGTGTGGAAGTACGTATTTTGCAAAGACGGCCACACTCATATATATATTCCATTCCCCTGTGACCTCCTTATGACATGTTCCTAAGGTGCCACCTCATGTTCCCTCTTGAATCCAGTGAGATACGACTACAACGAAGATGAATCAAAGGCTAAGTTATAAAAGGCTGCTATCTAGTTTCTACCTGGGCCTCTCAGGGTATTCACCACGGGGACCGGGCCACTGAGCTGTGGGGAAGCTGAGTGGCCATATGGAGTGGCCACACTCCCACCACAGGACCAGCTAAGATCCCCAGCCAAGAGACAACAGCAGCTGCCAGTCAGGCAAGTGATTGAGGGAGCCTTCCGATGATTCCAATCGCTCACCTTGGGTTGACATCAAGTAGCCCCTCCTTGAATTGCAGAGCTGAGAGCAAACTAAGTGTCACTGTATTAAGCAAACATGTTTTGGGGTGTTGTGTTATACAATAGATTACCAAAAAAAAATGGACAAGGCCCCCTCTGGCACTGGACATTTCTTGCCACAGAATAAGCCATGCCTGAAGAGAAATGGAACCTGCCCTCTGCCTTTCATGGCTTTTCATAATTTAGGTCGATTCATTACTAACCTTGTCTTTTTCCCTCTTGGCCCCAGACTAAGTTATCCATGGGCTCTTATCTCCACGAAAATTTTGTGTATGTATGTGCTCTACATGGTGCTTTGTACAAACTTGGATTGTGGCCAGTATTTCATAATTGGATTTTATTTACACACATCTAAATTTCCATCTTCTCTCAAAAAAACCAAAAGCAAAAACAAAAGATCTGCCAATACCTGATTTGCATTCCCACAAAACAGTAACTCAGTTACAAAAACTCTTTTCCCCTCAATCTTCTCTACTGTCTGTTGCATTGCATCAAGCCCATCACTCTTTTATACTTGCTGTCTAACTTCTATAAGCATCTGGGTTTCTGGCATCTATTTTAACCAACAATTCTTTACCAGTTGGCTGGAATTTATTCTTACACAGTTATCTAGGAGTTAATATCCTATTGAAAAGAAAGTTTAAGATAACTAGAAAAATAGAAGTCAGAATCATGACAGAAAAAAATATCTGAAGGTCAAGTTTTTAAAAATTAAATAAGAAAGGAGGATATAAAATATATAGAAAGAAAGAAAGCTGCAAGGGGAGGTGACCCAGATGTCAATGTAGGGTATTATCAGTGGCCTGATGCCATCTCCAACCATTAGCAGCTGCTGCACATGCTTGGATGCCCCAGAAGCTAATGCTTTGTCTTGCAAAGTTTGTTCTCACTGGGAGTAAAATTACATGAAATCTGAAGTCCACTAATTGAATTACATATACTGTTTAAGGACCCTGTTTACCTTTTTGGTATAGTTGCTCCTTAACATACCACTGTATGAAGACTCTCAAATTAATAGTTTCTAGAAAAAAGATTCAATTTCAAGTTTTAGAAAATCACCTAGCCTGGATGACCCAGAAGGAACTGATATATTTTTTTATTTTTAGTGTTTGGTGTCTTTCATTTTATTAAAGAGGTTTTTGATCAGTTTTCTTTCCATATAACTGATGAGCATAATTTTTAGTGTATTTTATACATCCTAGAATGAGTAGGATGAAGGAAAGGGAACAGTAAGCTTGTCAGTCCACTAAGAAAACAATTATCATACATAGATGAAAATAAGGATTTTACTTCCTTAGGAATAAAAATGGAGGGAAAAATTTTATTTCATGCTCATGAAATATATTGGGAAAGTGACCATTTCTAAGGTTTATCTCATAGTGAGAGGTATTCACTGATTATTTTGAGAAAATTCATATGGCTCAAAGTTAATTCAAAGAGCATTTAGTTAATTTTTATGCAGTCTTTATGAAGAAACACCAGCAGTGTGAAAACACTCTGTGGTTAACAAAGTCTGTTTTTGTGGTGGGCCAATTACGGCATGTTGAAACATGACTCTACTTTTGGTCTTTCATTAGATATCAAATTGGATGGATTTTCTAGAAATGCTACTCTTTTTTGGGGGGGGACAATATCAAGTTATCTTTTAAAGTATACCCTGTTTTATGATATTACTATAGAAAGATTTTCCAAGTCCTTCTCAACAAAACGTGCAAAGATAGTTAAGGGACATAATACTTTTCCCACCCTGAAACGTTATCAGAAGAGAGTTAGTTATTCAGTTAGTGAGGCCTGTTGTCCTGCGATCAAATTCTTGGTTTATAAATTTGATGTCTGAAATGTTGCTGGAGGAAATTTATACATCAATGACTTCAACAAAGCATAGTCTTCATAAAAGTTCACTTATTGGGGGTGTAGTAAGCTTACTTTGTGAGAAAAGGATTAATTTATAAAACAAACAAACAAACAACAGACAACAGGATGGTTTTGAAGTTTTTATTACAGTCATTTTCTTTATTTCTAGCCAGAGTTACTAGCTCAGTGCCAGAATTAGGGTTAAAATTTGATGGCATCTCAGTCAGAAAGTTGTGGAAATCAAACTTAGAAGTCGGAAATAAAATTACTGAGAAAGGCACTTTGGTATCCAACCAGTGCACGGATTTTAATATCATCAAAACATTAACCCAATGCCAGAACGGTAAGGAGTTTTCATTTTGAAGAAAAGACTTTTTAGCAAAGGGCAGTATTTCGGGATGAACATTTATAAGTAACAGAGTATATTCACCACGATACTATGTAACCATGGAAAAGCGCCCAAAAGTTGTCAAGATCAAATTAACAAAGATGTCCTGAAAACCTAACCACCTAATCATTCGGGTTTTCTCACCATCCTCCCCCACTCTCCCATTCATAAAGATATCTATGAACAGGCAACGTGCCTACTCCGACTCTTTCAAAGCAAATCGGCAGCTGTCAAATTAACTTGGTTAGCCATTAAAAGAAGTGAAAAGTTTCCCCACTTCATAGAGGATTTTGCCTGGGGAACTGTAAGTTTTGCAGGTCTCTGAATGGGCATCCTAACGGGCTCCCAGGATAGCAAAGTTCCTAAACGATTCTTGGGGACCTTTCATTCATCTCTCAGATGAGGAAGGGGACCTCAGCTCCATGCCTGGGGACTCCAGAATGGCTAGGATTTGGTAGATTCTGGGATCCTGGTTCTAGACAGCAAGATAGCAAAAGTGCTAAAGCTCCCAGTTCCCTCCAACCCTAATGGCCCTCTCCTTAGGTCCCCAAAGGGTCGTTCTCCTTTCCCAGGACGGATGGACCGGGATTCGTGGCAGGTGTGTATGTAGGGGATCTAGTCAGTGCGGCGCTGGGGAAAGGAAAGTGTTCCGAGACGGAAAGCTGCCCGGAGTCACCCGTGCTCAGCTTCCCCGGGAGCAAACTCGGGGCCGGGCGGCGGAGGCGGGGAGCCCAGCCGCGGGCGCCTTTGGCTCCAAGGGCGCGGGAGCCGACCTCCAAGAGGAGCGCGTGCAGGGTTCGGGCTGCAGGGCTGCGGGAGGCTTCCAGCCTCGGCCGCGGAGGGCACCGGGCGGTCCCGGGGGCGCCTGCACTCGCGCCTGCCCCGAAGGCGCGAGGAGACGGGACGCGGCTCGGTGGGGCGGGCTCCCGGAGGGGACGCGCTTACCTGCAGGTAGGGCCGCCCGTGGGCCACGCCGCCCACGACGATGTCCGCCCCGGCCATGGCCCCGGTGGGCGAGAAGCCGAAGCCCACGTAGCCGGCGGTGCGCACCTCGAGGCGGAAGGCGAGCCGGCCGCCCCGGGGGCCCCAGCTCAGCCAGTACTTGCCCTCGGAGTCGAGGAGGGTGCGGTGCGGGAGGGCCCGGCCCAAGCCCCCCGCCACCACTGCGCCGGGGAGCAGCCCCCAAAGCAGGAGCAGCGGCCAGCCGCACATCCTCAGGCGCCTCCTGCCCGCTGGCACCTGGGTCGCGCCGACTTGAGGAGCGAAGAGGCGGCTGGAGGGGCGGCGGCGGCGCGCGGGAGGCCTGGGCCCGCCCCCTCGGCCCGCCGCGCGCCCGCCTGCGGGGAGGGGCCCCACCCGCTCCCGCTCCCCTGCCAGCCGCCGGCGACCCTCGGCCCGTCGGGCTTCCCGCCCCGCCACCTGCGTCCCGGCGTCCCGGTCTCGTTCCCCGAGGTCTGGGCTCCGTGGGGAGGCAAGAGAGGGGCGTCCCCGGTGGAAGAGGCAGAAGCCGAGAAAAGGGGCTGGGGCCGAGGGGAAAGGAGTGAGCACGCTAGTCCTGCGAGAACGTGGGGCGCTTGTTGGGGCGCGGGAGGGGGCGCTGGCCCGGGAGTGAATCCCTGGGGGAAGGAGAAATTGAGGAGAGAAGACAAGTTTAGCCTAGCTGAGAAGGGGAGGAGTTGAGTGATCAAAAGGGATAAATCCTGGGTTTGGGAGGAGGGACAGTGAGAGAAAGTCCCTGTCAGGGCTCCCTAGCCCACGGAGGGACACCATCATCTCCTCCGGGTCATTTCTCCCCCCTTTCACTTTGTGGGAGTCCCGAGGCTGGCAAAGTCTCGCTCGTGATGGCAGAAAGTCAGCGCCTTGGTGCTTGCCTTCCTCCTGGGTTTGGTTTAGTTTGGTTTTGAGGGAACAAATCCTGTCAAACTCCTTCACCATTGTAGGTCAGGATTAAAGCATGCTTTGGAAGTTAGATTATAATTTGAAATCCTCTTTTCCCGCTCTGTCAAGTTCTGACCACAGTCACGTTTAGCAAAAGTGTTTTAGCAAGAAGTGTTTTTTACCACATCACTCCTGTCTTCAGAACGCTCATTATTCAATGTGGCGACTGTAAATACCTTCTCTATGTGCTCATGTATTTGTATTCTGCCATGTTTCTAAAAAGTTCTAGAGCGGCTTACAAACATACAAACAACGCAAAATAGAAAAATAATAGAGGATGTCAGTTTCAAAGATAAGAGGTTAGGAATAATACTACAAATATGTACCACTTACTCTGGATTTGGAAGCTCCGTACAAGCCACTTATACTCCCTGTTCTCTCTAAGTCTTAGTTCAGCCTGCTTTTTCTTTCTCCTATTTTCTCTTTCCATTTCTTTTCCCAGAACTTTCCCAAACTTACCAGCCTGCATCAAAACTTTTTTCTCCCAAAGATTCAGGCATATGTCACCATGTCTGGAAAGTGAACTGCAAGTGGATCCACTGACCAGGGAGTTCCAGGAGTGGCCTGAGAAGGGACCCATTCCAAGGAGAGAAGGGATAGAAGTCTATAGGTTTAGCCAATGACAAGAGGCTGGCATCAGAGAAGAGGGCTGTTGAAACTGTGGGACAAGGTAAGAAAGAGCTGAGTTTCTACAAGCCCCATGGCTGTGGCTATTGTCTCTTGCTCCAGCCTTGAAGAGAAGAGGAATGTGGAAAGAGAGGAACAAAATGGTGGACATGGAGGCCAAGAGGACTGGGTCTGGGAACCATGTGAGGCACACTCACCACATTGGACAGGATTAAAATCCTGCTCGGTTATTCCAGAGCAATCAAAGATCAAGTTCCTGCTTTGTCACCCTACTTTATTCCCAGCATGGAAGAGCCTGGACCACATAGCTCTATCTGCTTCCTGAGATTGGTTCTATGAGTCCTAAATTCATATCTAGAAACTTCCCCCCATTTAATGTTCTAGCGTCACCTTCCATCACTCTCACCTCACTCACCCCATGCCCTCTAGACACATGGAAACTACCTCTAGAGTTTTCAAAAGAGAGCCCTGCTGTTTCACATCACTGCCTTTTCAGACTGCTCGTTCTGCCACATTTGCCTTTTCTCCCTGCTGAAGTATTTTCTGATCCTTCCTTCTATACTTCTGCCAAGATGACATTGGCCCCTCCATAGTGGTGTTCATTAAATGTTCTATCCACACCTCATGATTGCAGTGCTAACACTTCAGTGTCTGTTGATATGCTTGTTTTCCTCCATTAGCCTCTCTAGATCAGGGACCACTTCTGGTTCCCAGTTGTAAATGCATTGCCTAAAGTATGGACCAGCATGCTATAAGTGCTTAATAAATATTTATAGAAAAAGTGTATAGGTGCATTTGCAGATCCTCCTGGAAGCATCTTCTTTACGAAGTTGGACAGTGGGGAGAAAGCTTGGCCCCCAGATATGTTGAAGGTTCTGCCCTGCATTAGTATTGGAGTAAAAATAGAAAAGGAGACCACACACGTATACACAAAAGAGAAAGTCTTAAATGGTTTTTATTATTTCATTAAGTAAAATCATTGAATGTGAAGCTAATGTCTTTTGTTTGTCTGTAAGTGACATTGTATCTAAAACACCCTGAGTGCTCAAGAAATAGTAAAACTAATAAAATCATCTTGACATCAGGTCAACAAACAGAACATTATCAGCATAATTCATTGGCAAGAGATCCACTCTGCTTTGGTTTGAATTATTCCCGTCAATAAAGACAAAAGAGAAAATTTATGTAAGTGTGGTTCATAAGCTGCCTGAGTTCCCTAGACTGACACCAACTGCTTACTCATTTGCACAGAGGGCTCACTTTCCCAATTTGGAGATTAATTATTGTATAACTGCTTGTCTTAAATTTGTAAGGAATGCAAGAAGAAAGCGTAGGTCCATTAGAAACTCAGGCTATATGGCAGAGAGGAGAATGAAATCAGTGGCATGGGGTTTCAATTTTATTATTTTTCAAACTACTGTTTTTGTAAAAATGATACTTGCTCCTTGTTCAAAGAAAAAAAAAAGTCAGGAAGTGCAGGGAAGTTTGAATAAGAAAGTCAACTAAAAAGATCACCTGAAATTCCACCATCCAAAAATAACCCTTGTATGTATTCTGAGAACATCATTCCAGAACTGAGTCCCATTAAAATCTTGGAGGAATTGCCTGTGGGACAAGAATTTGCAAAGAAACAGGTGAATTAATTTTGGAAGACTCCACTTGAAACAAACAGACTCTAAACATGCCAGTTACAATCCCAGTTTTTTGGGTTCTTCTAACCACATGTATCCAAAAAAGAAACAGAACAGACAAAACTGAAGATTCATCAAGGTCTTACTCAAGGACAGAACATTCAACCAAATTACTCATTCTTCAAATGAATCGTTTTCTCACACTTTTCAATCAGGAATTTTAAATGTAACGTTTATTTTGAATCCTCACCCATTCCGACACACCGCTGGAGCTGGCCAGTGTGACTACCCCCACGCTGAGCTTCCTCACCTTCCTACCCTCTGCTCTGAGGGTTTATTTATATTTCCACATTCATCAGCTGCAATGGGGGGAGGAGAAAGGAAAAAAGAAAGCCCAAGGGACCCTAACAAACCAATGCAAAGTTGCTTGGCATGAACTGGAATTGTCTGAAATAGGTTGTTTCTTACATAAATAGAGGACTATCATAATTTTCCTGTCTACTTGTACCTAAGGTGCAACAATAATACTAAATATTTATAAAGTTCCTGTCTTCTAGGGAGCTCAAAGAAAAATATTTATGTAAGTGATCTCAGCAGTTGTCCAGCATTCAAATAAGGAAGCTGGGGGCGCCTGGGTGGCTCAGTGGGTTGAGCTGCTGCCTTCGGCTCAGGTCATGATCCCAGGTCCTGGGTTCAAACCCCGCATCGGGTTTTCTGCTCAGCGGGGAGCCTGCTTCCTCCTCTCTCTCTGCCTGCCTCTCTGCCTACTTGTGATTTCTCTCTGTCAAATAAATAAATAGAATCTTTAAAAAAAAAATAATAAGGAAGCTGAAGCATTTTCTCACTGTTCTGTGGATAGGCTTAGTTAGCAGACCAAAGTTGGTCACTGGTTCGAGTTAATATTGAGTCAGTGGCAGAAAAGCCAAAAATAGAACTTTGGTTTCGTCCTTCCTTCCTCCCTTCCCTTCCCTTTCCTTACTTTCCCTTCCCTTCCCTACCCTCATCCTCCCTTCCCCTCTCTTTTCTCCCTCCTTCCTTCCCTCTCTCCTTCCCTCCTTCCTTCCTCCCTCCTTCTGTCTCCCTTCCTTCTTCCTTTCTTCTTTCCTTCCTTCCTTTTTTAATTCCTTCCTTCCTTCCTTCCTTCCTTCCTCTCTACCTCCCTCTATCCTGGTTATAAATGCATTGTCTAGAGTATGGACCAGCATGCAGTAGGAGCATAATAAATATTAGTATAAAATCTTTATTACATCACCTTCAATAAAAAATAATATTTTTTCTTTTTTCTAAGATTCATTTATTTATTTGAGAGAGTGCACAAGCACGTGAGGAAGGGGGCAGAGGGAGATGGAGAGAATCTCAAGCAGGCTCCAGGCCCACGGGGGAGCTGGACTCCAGGCTCCATCTCAGGACTCTGATCATGCCTGAGCTGAAATCAAGAGCTGGACATTTAACTAACTAAGCCACACAGGTGCCCCCCCACCCCTGCCAAATAATAATTTTTAAAGCCACCAGGTCATCACTAGGACACTTTCTTCCAGCAGAGCTGATATTTTTCATATAAGCAAGATGTTTGACCCACTATTAGCCTAACAATCTACTCCTTATTGTAATAATGGGAGAAAGTAATGATGACTGTGGGTGAATGGAGAAGATGAGGCTATAGTGCATTTACTTTTATCATCAGGACGCTGAGATGGGCTCAACAGACTTCTTGAGTTTACTTTGTACTGGAGGGCCTGTTGGCATTGGAAATCATTCTTAGGTTCCTACATATGAAAACAAAAGTAACAGCAGGCAAACCATTTCTCTGTCGCAAAACCTACACTTTGGCATTATCTATAAACTATGTTCTGAAATAAGATTGTTTCAACTAAGAACAGTCTGTGGAAGAAAAAAAGTAATATTCTTTTTTATCACTAATGACCATCTGTTAAAATTTCCCTTTATGGGGAACCATGATGTCTATCAATAACATGGTAGAGAAGGAACTGATTGATACTAGTATTTAGCCTATAATACTGTAAAGCCATACTTAAAAAGTTGTTTGTGTATTGATGAGACCAATAGGCCTGGAATTTTGCCATCCATCAGAATGATCTAGAGCTTATTGAAAATAACCATGTCCTCACACTTTAGGAAACTGCCCTTCTGTGGAGATGAAGCAACATTAGCTGTCAGTGATTGTGGGAGGAGAAATGAGGGGTGATAAAAAGCGCTGAGTTAATCCTGGGAATGCCAGTTTTGGAGGGAACCTGGTCAGTATTCTCATCCTGCAGCTGGAGAAGGTAAGTTCTAGAGAGAAGCAAACTTCAGAGCTACAATGTTTTAGTAGATACAAACAAGGATGGTTAGGTTTCCTGTACAATGAATAACAATGTTGGGCTCTTTCCCCATCCTTCTCTTAACAGTTAATTCTTTTCAATGTCTCATGCCCAACCTTGGTATTGATTTTACCAAGTTCTAACCTCCGTAAACCTCTTTGGAGAAAGAAGAGAGAGAAAGAAGTCAATGTGAACACGGTGCTATTCTCCCGAAGCCTAGGGCCCCCCAGATATTATCCTCCTGGTTATTCAGTAGATTAAGTACATACTTGTGATTTTGTGTGCTTATACTTCCATGGCCATTGATTAAAAGGAAAGCCTGGGCGATCAGATGAAATGAGCAACCAGTATCTGTTCAAAACTGAATGCGAAGCTGGCTGCACACTGGGGATGAGATGATTCAGTACCACTTGATTCCAAAATCCCACATGCGGTTTTGGAAAAATTTAAAGCAATCTGTACTCTAATGGGGGAGAAAAAAAACCATAAAGACCAGATATATAAATACAAAAATGTAACTATCCATAAAGTTCATTAAGTCATGACAGTCATTACTAGGCATAATAACTAACAAAAAGAGGTTCCCTTAAATAAAATAGTGGACTAATTAGCAATTATTTTTCCATGTGGAAACTGGCAAATATAAGACCCAGTGTGGGAATGAGTGTTAAATAAGGTTCTGAAGCTTTCTAAGCAATTGCTTTCTAACAATACTTAGATAAAGAAGAATGCAGCAGCCGGGCTGGGGCAGGTGTGGGACCCCAGCAAGGAGGCATCGGGGTACCAGTGTCCCTGGGAGTGTCGAGGCTGTAGTGGGAATGTACAGGATGCATTCAGGCCCTCCTGCACCCACAGCTCTGTCAGAGACAGTGAACAGGCCATGTGAAATGGGCCAACACCCTTCCAGAGAGTGACAGGAACCGAGAAAGGAAATTAAAAAAGGATAATGGGCCAAAGCATGGGAACAGGAGTGTTGGGCAGCACCAGAGGGCACCTCTAAGGAGATGACTTCTGAGCTGAGGTCTGGATGTTGCCTGGGAGATGCTCAGGAAGATCCATAGGAAAGGTGTTCCAGAAGCAACAGCAAGTACAAAGGCCTAGCCTCAAGGGGCTGACTGGAGCCAGAGGTTGAAAACACTGAATTGAGAACCAAGCCCCACAGGGAAACGGAGCTGGAATCCCAGCCCAGTTCTGTGTGACCCACAGCCCCATGGCCCTCCTACTAGATTGCCTCTCAACACAAAACTTCTGGCCCCTGAGAATTTATCTTCTAGAGGTCAAGAGTTCTTTGGAGAAGGCAGCTGTGAGGCTTTAGTTAAGATCCTGAAGAGCTGGAAAGCACCAAAGTCCAACCACAGAAGAATGGCTAAGTTAATCACAGTCCACTTCACAAGGAATCTCTTGCAGTAGTTGATAATGCTAATTATAAGGATGGAAACATAGGGAAAGGCCCATCAAAATATGTTGAGTAAGAAAAAGCCCCATGCAAAGTAGTCCATATGTCATGATAACAATCATGTCAAAATATGACCATGTGTAGGGTCTGAGAGAAGGTGAACAGACTTGTGTGTTTGATTGAAGGAGCTGCTTTTGTCACGTTCAAATTTATACTTTACAGTTGCTGTTAATTTGTTATTCTAAAGAGTCTCTGTGTCTAAATCTATCCTACCCCACCCACAAAAGCCTAGTTTATGTCCGCCTGGGTCTGTCACCTGCATCACTTACCATCTTCATGGAGTTGTCAGGAGGATAATGTGTGATAGCTTCTCATGGCGCCCTGTTCCTTTTCTTCATGGCGCTTGAGGCAGGCCAAGTCATTGACATCCCCTTCTGTCCTTTCCGTGTTCTACCTCCAAGCACCCCACCCCTGGAAATATTGTAATTCTCTTTACCCAGATTTTAGCCTGGTCCTCAAAGACCAAGAACCAAAAGCTTAAAGTCTACAGTTCTTCTTAGCTTTTGAAAAACTAAATTCATTGAAGCGATTATACTTGGGGTGAGGGGCAAAAGAAGAGGGCCTGTGAGAAGCTAGGAGGAGGATTCCTTATCGGCTGCATAACAGGAAGGGACTGTGTACCTGCTCTCAGAGAGACTGCAACTCAAAAGGATTAATAAAAATCATTACAGCAATGTAACTAACACAAAGTATTTATTATGAACCAGATCGTTTTCTTGGCAAAAAAAAAAAAAATACACATATGTATATGTATATGTATGTATGTATATATGTATGTATGTAAAAAAAAAGGAAGAAAAATGTATTTGTTTCCTATGCTGCAAGCTTTTATTTACTGTCATTTGTAAGTTGAAGCTCTTGTCTTTTTTTAAAAACATTTTATTTACTTATTTGTCAGAGAGAGAGAGAGAGAGCACTAGCACTAGCAGGAGAAGTGACAGGCAGAGGCTGAGCAAGGAACCCAATAAGGGACTCGATTTCAGGACCCCAGGATCATAACCCAAGCCGAATGCAGGCACTTAACCAACTGAGCCACCCAGTCCCCTGAAATTCTAATCCTAATCTTTTGGAAATTTCTGCATTTAAAGTCCATATTAGAAGTTAAAGAAATTAAAGATGAATTATCTTTGAAACTAAAGATAACTTAGCCTCACATAAATGCAATTTGGTCTTAAAAGTCATCTTTTACCAGGGCACCTGGGTGGCTCAGTGGGTTAAGCCTCTACCTTCAGCTCAGGTCATGATCTGAGGGCCCTCGGATCAAGCCCCACACTGGACTCTCTGCTCAGCAGGGAGCCTGCTTCCCCCCTCTCTCTCTGCCTGCCTCTCTGCCTACTTGTGATCTCTGTCTGCCAAATAAATAAATAAAATCTTTTTAAAAAAAAGTCATCTTTTACCTCACTTAATTTTTTAAAAAGCTATACTTTTTAAACTAAATAATCAGATTGAATGTCACTGTTGTAATTGACCAGATAATTACTGTCACCTCACCTATAGCAGAGCTTACCAAAACTGTCAAAACCTCAGGCCATCAAAAATTTAGCTTTAAGAGTAAAACTATCAGTAATAATGAGAAACAGGAGCATGACCAGAAAGTTAATTTCCAAAGAGCCCTATCTTTGGGGAGAATATCACTGTATTCACAATGCCTTCTTCTTTAATTTTTCTCCTTCCATCATGTTTAGGGAAATTAATATTTGGTAAAAATAAATTGCAGCCATGAGCTAGAGACATTTAAAGAATAAAGAGTAACTATTAAGGGGTGGTTATGGACAGAGCCAGGTGTTGTAGCTCTTGGGAGTAAAACCATAATAAGGATAATGATCATCACAATAATAATAATACATTTATTGAGTACTGCAAGTATGTTACATGAACTGTCTCATTTAAGCTTCAGAGTAACTTTTATGAAGTCAATAGTGTTGTCTATTTGGAGGAAATTGAGGAAGAAAATTGCTTTTCGATTTATAAGCAGCAAAGACAACAGGATCTTCTCTCAATTGTGAAGGACAAAATTCCTTTTATTTATTGTTTTTTTTTAAGATTTTATTTATTTATTTGACAGAGAGAAAGAGAGATCACAAGTAGGCAGAGAGGCAGGCAGAGAGAGAGAGGGAAGCAGACTCCCCGTTCAGCAGAGAGCCTGATGTGGGGCTCGACCCCAGGACCCTGAGATCATGACCTGAGCTGAAGGCAGAGGCTTAACCCACTGAGCCACCCAGGCGCCCCTATTGATTTTTTTTAACTACCATAAACTGTCATGGATCCTAGAAAATTTTCTATGTCTCTTATCAAACCCACTCTATTGGTAGTATTTTTATTGAATTAAAGTAAAATAAAATTAAAAAACACAGAAAACCAATTTGCTACAGATGTTTGGATCTTAACACAAATCTCTAAAACTTTATGTGGTTACTGAGTTCCCAGCGGAATGGTTATATGCTGAAATTGATCATACGGCAATGGAACATATGAAAATTTAATGGTAAGGAACAAGATGTGAAGGGGAGAAGTATGTTGAAGTTGAAGGAAGTGAGTCATTTTTTTATATTTTATTTCTCTGTCCCCTCCCTATACACACACACTTTAAAGTAATTCAATTATTTTTGCTAGGGGGAATGGAAATGATCAATCCATTTTTCTCCTTTCTCAGATGTTAGGAAAAGGACAACTAGAGGTATTGAAACTCAAACTTCACACAACATATAATGAGAGTTAATGTCTTTAAAGGAACAACTTAGAAAAAAAAAAATAACCTGACTCTCCTTCTCAAGTATATAGCTAGTGCTTAGAATTCACAGCAGCAAAAAAGTTATGGAGAAAATTGCCCTGATCATGCTTTTTTTTTTTTTTTTCAAAATGTGGATTTATATTGTGACTCCTAGTGACAGTACTGTGAAGGCATTTTAGATAATTCTGACCGTGACTAAAAGCATTAACCAGTTAACATGTATGAAATATTTTGAAAACTTGTCTTTTAAAAAAACTGACAAGATTTTATTGTTGTTACTTATATTGCAGGTCTGTAAAGTCAGAAAAAAAATCTAAGGAAGTCAAAAATATAATGATTTGGGATATAAGCCAGAGAAATCAAAATATTATTTCTGTATCTCTCATATTGCTGAAAAGCTTTTTTTGCTATCATAACCAATGTTTTGAGGTGAAAATAATTCTAAAAAATCTTCCCTTGGAGAGTAGGTTTATCTATGTAAAAAATATTTAAGAGGTCTAAGTATTCCAGGAAAGGGAATTGACCTGACCTAGGGAATCACTTTGACCTGCCTGTTACAAAGAAGAAACCACAGGATTGGCCACAGCAGACCATTCCCTGCTCCACTCTTCCTCCCTCTTTGAAAGTGATGCCTTATATGTCATATCAAAAATATGAACCAGAAATTCCTGGGTCAATTCATTTCCCAAGGAAATAATAAGGAATACCAAGTAAAGAACATTAATTTGAATTCTCTGATTCACTGGGAACAAAAGCGAACACCACATAATAAAAAGCACATTCTTTGAGAGTGGCAAAATTAGGCAAACTAATAAACCCAATGACAGTAACTTCTTAAAACACACTTGTCGTCAATTCTGAATTACCTAGTGAAGCAAATGACCCCTTTGATATGGAGAAATAACCTGGAAAGTGTTTATCTAAGGGAGTATGAATTCCATATGTTTTTTTGGTGACGAAGAGTAGAAAAAGAACTAGAAAAAGCAGCAGATTGAATCCCACTGAATGAGTCAGAAAAGGGAGAAGGAAGGGACAGGGTCAAGAGGAATACCAGCGTCCTGTCAACATTAGTCACATGGCCTCAGCCTGCACAATGTCCATCTTCCATATCCCATTTCAAGGTAACTCTCCATCAATTATGGCCTTTGCCCTGATTTGGCTTATTTGCGGTTTTTCTCAATAAAAATAGAAAGCTGTCCTCCTACAGCCCTGGGCCCTCCTTGGCTCAGTCAGTTAAGCATCTGCCTTAGGCTCAGGTCATGATGGGGGAGGGGGCAGTCCCCAGATCCAGCCCTGCATCAGGCTCCCTGCTCAGTAGGGACTGGGCTTGTCCCTCTCCCTCTGCCCCTCCCCCTCACTCATGTACGTGTGTACATGCTCTCCCTCTCTCAAATGAAAAAATCTTTAAAAAAAGAAAAAAAGAAAGCTCTCCTTCTAAACCCAGGGAGTAGATGCTTGGGATGTTCTAACAGAAAGCAGAAACTTAACTAGATTATCCAAGACAGCTCTGCCCAGCTAACTATCATATTGATAGGAGAAGAAAACGAGTTGGTGCAAAGGGAAGATAGTAGTAGAGCTTATCTAAAAGAAACTTAAGGATTAAAATAAAATTTGAAAGTATATATGAGATACGAGGTCAGATTTATGAGCTGTCTTTGAGGCAGTTTGGTTAGTAGGATGATCTCCATGTACAGGACAGTATTAGATTGGGGAGTACCAGAGCTTTAAAATCAGAATGTCTAAGCAAATTGTGATTTTTATAGAAAGAACAGTTTTGGGTTTTTGTGTTTTTTTTTTTTTTAAGATTTTGCTTATTTATTTGACAGGGAGGGACACAGCAAGAGAGGGAACATAAGCAGGGAGAGTGGGAGAGGGAGAAGCAGGCTTCCTGCTGGGCAGAAAGCCTGATGCGGGGCTTGATCCCAGGACCCTGAATGCAGACTTAACGACTGAGCCACCCAGGCGCCTCAGAAAGAACTATTTAAGAAGTAAAAAATATGACTCAAATTGCTAGAAAGAAATGTTCACAGTATACATTCTATAATGAAGCAGCTAGTTTATTCAGCTTTCTGTAAATAGCTACCAGGATTTAAAAAGCTTTTGTATTTTTACCAATGCTTAAAAATTACTAGATCTGCTGATTTTTAAAGATTTTTTTTTTTTTAATTTATTGACAGGTCACAAGTAGGCAGAGAGGCAGGCAGAGAGAGACAGGAGGAGGCAGGCTCCCTGCTGAGCAGAGAGCCCGATGCGGGACTCGATCCCAGGACCCTGAGATCATGACCTGAGCCGAAGGCAGAGGCTTTAACCACTGAGCCACCCAGGCGCCCAGATCTGCTGATTTTTATAGGAACTTCTAAATAAGCAAACATAAAAAGAAAAATTCACATGTATTGTGAAGCCAAACCTTTCTAAGAAACCATCATGTTTACACAGCTCTATAAAAAAGAACACTTCCTTAATTCATCAGGATTAATCCCTTGAAATATTTTTTATTTGAAATTTGTGAGCTTTTAAATTTAGACTGCATCCCAGGGTATTATTTTGTTTATTTATTCACAAATATTTTTGAGAACTTCTTTGCCTATAAATCTAGATACTGACAATATCTCAAAAACCAAAAAATCCGTCCCCTCATGGAGCTTTCATTCTAGTGATTTAATGAACTTAGGAAGCATTAGAAGATGAACCAAATTCTAGGTAGTCAAAAACCTGACGGGTTTTTTTTCTCTCCTTTTGACGTGGTTACAGAACACATTTTTCTTTAATATAAAACCATTTTTGAAGTATGATCACTTTCTTATTTTGAGCTCTATCAAAAGAAAGACCAAAATAACGGCCTTCATTTTCCTAAATAAATAAAGTGTTGAAATGTTTTGCTCCATGTGGTAAGAATTACCGGAACACGGAGACTAACTAAAACAAAGCAGAAATTTGGGGGAAGAGTATTTATATAAGAGAGAAGTGCATCAGTTCTTAGTGGAGCCAAGACACAAAGTTTAAACCACTGTAAAGAAATAACACATCCAAAATCTAAGGAAACAAAAGGGGATGTGCCGTTCTTGAGCAGGGCTGGAGTATAAACTTCACAGAGGTATGAAATGCTAATGCATTTTGTTACGTGATACCCCGAAGCAAAGCTGTCTAAATTATCAAATTAATTTATTAGGAAGTAAATTCAGTCAACCAAGTGAATGTTTGCATCTGACATTTTGAATGATTAGCTTTGTTACATAAATATTGTCATCTCTTCCTGTCTTCTATTTGCTCAGATTGCTTCACACACAATTATTCTTTGGATCCCAGGGTTCCAGCTTCACTTCCGCAGTCTGATTTCTTCTGCATCCGGACCTCACCGTCCAGACCCCCTGCCTCCAACACACACACACACACACACACACACACACGCGCGCGCGCACACACACACATAGTTAAAATGTGTCTCTAATTTCACAATGCATTTCATAACCACACGTTTAAGAATATGTACATATTATGGGATAGCTCTATGTGCCTAGAAAACACACCTGCACGTACAACCTCTTCCTAGTATCTATTTAACACATGTTTGCAAAAGTTAAAACTCAGCTATCCAGGCTACACTTGGAAACAGATTATAGTTTTTAGGAACTCTGTAGAAATGGATTCCTTTCTTCAGAGACACTTTTTTTTTTTTTCCTCAGCCAGTTATTGGGAAACTTCTGCATATCCTGTAAAATACTCCCCCACAATCTTAGTCTACTCAGCAAATTCGAATGTTCGGTTTAAAGCAGATTCACATTTTAAGGCATTATTTCACCGCTTGCAAATACAGGTACAGTTTGCTTTGCAGCATAAATAGGAATATACTGGAAGCATTTTCAAGTGGTACATACTCTAAATGTATGATATTGAATTGAAGAAACCCAGCTTGTGATGGTAGGGACGATGGTGACTCATCATTGTCATTTATGATTCTCTTTCTCACCCAGTCCTTCTTCCTCTTTCTCTCCCTTCCCTCCTTCCTTTTTTCTCTCTCTTTCCCTGTCTCTCTCTTCCTTCTCTTTCTACAAGCAGAGTATACCTATCAACAAGGTATGGATTCATTTTTTTAGAAAATAAAGAGCATGGATTTTGGAGTAGGAGACCACTGGATTTGAATCTCAGCCCTGCTACTTGCCAGCTGTGCAACCTTAGGGAAGTTAGTGAACTTCTCTGTGCCTCATTTTTTATCACTTATGAAATGTAGATATTACTAGTTATCTCATAGGACTGAGCTTATACTTACAAAGTCCTTGAAGACTGGCACTAGGAAGTACTGTGTAAGTACATGTTAAATAAAATAAATAAATAGGCCTAAAGACAAAACTGTTATTGACTCCTAGAAATAATTTCTCTAGAACAAAACCATGGAATATTAATCTAGCCACCCAGTTTTTTTTTTTTTGTTTACATCCGACACTGCACCTGTTCTTACATGGCAAATATATTCCATTTCAAAAAATTGAAACGGATTCCTTTTGTCCAGTTAACCCACACTTGTAAATAAGAACTCCAGAAGTTATCATTGTTTCCATCCCATTGGTCATTAATGAAAGGGAGGCTTCCTTCTGAATTAGACTTGAGTGGAGAAGGAGCATGGAGAGGGAGAAAAGTACGGCAGAAGTGACAGAAAGTAAAATACAGGAAAGCTGGAAAAAACATTTAAAACCCCTGTAATTAAAAGCACGCGAAGAGTTCAGTTGACCTCAGCTGACTCCAATAACACGGTTACAAGAGAAGAGGTCTACTCCAGCATGCCGTTAACAGTAAATACAGAGGTGAAGACTTCCAGGAAAAAAAGAACATCAAAGGGAAAGGGTGAGAAGGCGGAGGGGCCGCACCCAACCTCCCTGGATGAGCTGGGCTTCACATAATTTGTCAGCGGACTAACCAAACCAGCAGCTTGGACCCGAAGTGTGAATTTTCACCAACCTGGAAGAGGAGGCCGCAGGGGGAGTTATGGGCTGTTACAGGGATGGAGGCACACACTGAAATCGGAGACGGACCTTCTTTCTTTTGTCTCTTGAGTGGTGACTGCTTGAGACCCTTGTATGAATAAAGCCCCTCTCAGACTTGCAGACTCTCTCCAAGGCTTTTGACATCACTTGCAAAATACTTGCTTTCCTCTGAGCTGCATGGTGTTGCCCTCTGACCTAATGGAAAGATCTAGCTCCTGAGAGAGTTCTGAAATAGCTATTCATTTATAAGAAAGTTAAAACACAAGTCTGCGGACCTAGGAAATAATTTTGAATTAATCATTAATTCTGGAAATTTAAAATGTGAATGTTTGGGTTATTTGTCATTGCTTCTTAATTCCTAATTTACTAAATCGCTATTCAATATTGACTCAAAAAAAAATGGAGTAAAGTGTGTGGCAAGAAAAAAAGCCCAAAAGTATTTTTTACTTATTATCTATACTTTTATCAGGAAAAGGGGAGGGATTTTCTTTGAGATCAGGAGAAATGTAATTTCTCTGCAGAGAATGCAGGCTCTGACGATAGCATGTCATGTTGAGATACATAAATCCCCTTACTTATGACCCACCAGCAGTCTTGCCCTGAATGTCCCTTTTTCTGAGTGTGAACTCTTTCCAACGAATTAGTTTAAATTACAAAAACTTTCTGGCACACAGAATGGCATAAAGAATAGTAGAACATAGGACGCCTGGGTGGCTCATTCAGTTAAGTGTCTGCTTTGGGCTCAGGGCGTGATCCCGAGGTCCTGGGATTAATCCCGCATTGGGTTCCTTGCTCAGCTGGCAGTCTGTTTCTCCCTCTGCCTGCTGCCACCCCTGCTTGTGCTTGTGCTCTCTCTCTCTCTGACAAATAAATAAATATCTTTAAAAAAAAAAAGAAAAATTGAACACATTTCCAAATAAAGATGGTCAACTGGACACTTGATTTGTCTGGACTCCCTCCTTCCTGAAGCCCACTACAATGAGTTTTCAAAACCCTACATCCACAAAGAGAAAAAAAATGTAAAGGGGGAAAAGAGCAGCAAATTCTGAAAGCCAAAAACCACCTGGATCAATGGCAAATGACTTAGCAAATCTGAGAAAACTAAAGCCTAACTTGGCAATAGAGAAAGTCCTGATAAAGGTGACTTAAATCCCAGAATCTCCAAAACAGCCCAGCCCTGCAGATTCCAGATACCCCTGCAAGTGGAGCTGATGGGTGGGGAAGACAGTGACAGTGTGAAGGATGTTTGGAAATTTAGGAATCTTGAGGCAAGCATTTCCCCTCTCTTCCACTCAATTGTGCCTCTTGACCCCTCTTCTCTTCCAGCCCCACACTGAAGATTTACTCTCTAGAAAGTATAACAGAGCAGCTCTAAATGCAGAAGGGGGTGAGGGGACTAGGAAGCACTGAGGGCAGGAGTTCTGGAAGGAAAGAGAATAAGTGAAGCACGGAATGTCAGATTTCAGTCTTTCTTTCTCTGCTACTTCTAGAACCCTCAGTGCTGACTTACACCCTCTAGGCAGAAGGTTATTCACTGGAGAATCTACTCAGCCTAAAGATATTATTAGGACCCCCTAATAAAATTGCCCAGTCAGACCACCCCACCATGATACCACAGTGTACAAGTCCCACTAGGTTCTAGAACTTTTCCTTAAACTCCCCAGCTTTTGGTATGAGTGAGATGCAAAGGATCACAGGGTATTTGAGGAAATCCTCCACTATTCTAAAATGAAAGAGACTAAAAGAAAAAAAAATCATCAGAACAATGCAACTTGAGGAATCTGAAACTTCCTGAGAAAACAAAATACAACGAAAATCTATTATTAATATCCTCAGAGAGCTAAGAAAGAATATAGCATCTGTGGAATAATAGCAGGATAACATTAAGAAGGAACAATCAGATAATGAAAGGAGTCTGGGAGATTAAAAATAAAATACCATAAAAGAAAAGCTCAAAAGAAGACTTGGAAGATAATGTTGAAAACAAAAACCTAGAAAAAAAAAAAAAGAAAGAAAGAAAGAAAAAAAGAGAGAGAAATGGAAATAAGATGCTAAATAACAACTTCAATAACACTAAATCAGCAAAGAAGTTTCTATCTAAATAATAGAAGTTCCAGAGTTAGAAAGCAGAGAAATTTGACTTGAGAGGGGAGGAGAGGAGTTATCAAGTCGGTCAAGAAAATCTCCCAGGAGGCCCTGCACTGGATCAGTTAGTGGAGCATAGGACTCTTGATCTCCAGGTTGAGAGTTCAAAGCCCACGTTGGGTGTAGAGATTACTTAAAAATAAAATCTTAAGGAAGGAAGGAAAGAAGGAAGGAGAAAGGAAGGGAGGTAGGGAGGGAAAGAAAGAGAGAGAAAAGAAAATCTCCCAGAACTGTAGATGTGGGTTCACTGGACTAACGATGAAAATAAAACTACACCAGAGAACATCATCATGAAATCACTAAACAGGGGGTGAAAACAATCTGAAAATTGCTAGGGGGAAACATTGCATAAAACAATGAGAGTTGGTGGTGCCTGGGTGGCTCATTCATTTAATGTCTGCCTTTGGCTCAGGTCATGAGCCTAGGATCCTCGAGCCCAGCATCAGTCTCCCTGCTCAGTGGGGAGTCTATTAGTCCTTCTGCCTTTCTCCCTGCTCATGCTCTCTCTCTCTCTTTTTCTCAAATAAATAAATAAATAAATAAATAAATCTTAAGAAAACAAAAATGTGAGAATCAGATTGGCTCAAATTTTCCAGTAGCTAATTGGAAACCTGAAGTCATCAGAGCAAAGCTAACAAATTTCTTATGGAAGATTATTTGCCACCTAAACATTTAGGCCCAGCAAATGAGCAGTTAAGGATAAGGGACCAATAAAGAATCTCCACATTAACAAAACCTCAGAAATTTATCTCCTTTGCATCCTTTCACAGGAATATTCTTTAGGGAAGAAAGCAAGAGATACAATGGTTACAGAGCCATGAATCAGAGTCTCAGACATGGGAGAGACAAAGGGAGAAACCCTCACCCCCCAAGAATTGAGGAAGAGTGATCCAGAGATAACAATTCTGTCTGTCATAGACACAAATCGATCCATGTTGTGTAGAACAGAAGGCTCCAGAAGAAAGTTCCAAACTCTGAAGTTGACGGGATATCTGATGTGTTAGAGGTATTGAGAAGGAATTTATGCTTCTGGGAGAATTTAAAGATAGATACATGCCAAATACATTGAAAACTAAGCAAACAACACACATAGGGCAAAATTCTAAAATTTTGGCTTGTGCATTTAGAACTGTGATCCATTTGAATTAATTTTTGTGTATGGTGTGAGATAAGGGTCCAGATTCTCTTTTTGCATGTAGATAGTCAATTGTCAATTGAAAGGACAATCCTTTCTCCCCAATTCCCAAGGAATTATCTCTGCACTTTCGTTGAATGTCCATTCACCATAAATGTTATACCAATACTACATTGTCTTGGTTACTGTAGTTTTATATTATTCTTTGAAATCAGGAATTCTAAGTTCTCCAACTTTTTTCCTTTTCAAAACTGTTCTAGGTAGTCTGATCTTTTGCATTTTCAAATATATTTTAGGATCAGGTTTTCAGTTTCTGCAATTCTTCTACTAGGTAGAGTTTGGAGAAAATTGTCCTCTTGAGTCTTCCAATCTAAACATGAACAGTCTCTCCACTTACTTAGATCTTCCATATATTTTCTGAGCCAAGTTGTAGTTTTTATCTACCTACCTTGCACTCTTGTGTTAAATTTATTTCTAGGTTTTTAATTCTTTTTGATAAAATAATAAATGGAATTATTTTCAGATTATTGATGGAATATAGAAATAAAAATGAATTTTGTGTACTGATCTTGTATTCAACCCAGCTGAACTTGTTTATTAATTCTAATGGAATCCCTGGGGCTTTCTGGATTCAAGATCATGTCATCTGGATAAATACAATTTCACTTCTGCCTTTCCAAACTGCATGTCTTTTATTTCTTGCAAGACCCTCCAACACAGTGTTGAATAGAAGTAATGAGACTGGACATCCTGGCCTTGTTCCTGGTCTTGGGGAAGAAACATTCAGTGTTTCATCCATTAAGTATGATGTCAGCCACAGGTGTTCATAGATGCCCTTTATCCAGTTGAGATAATTTTTGTCTATTTCTAAATTGTTGAGCTATTTTTAGCCAAAGTGGTATTCACTTTGTCAAATGCTTTTTCTGTGCTTATTGAAATGATCATATGCTTTGTCCAGCTTTACGATTGCTTTTTAAGGAATTTTTTTGTGTGTCCTCACTCTGACATGCAACATGTAGGAGGTCCCAGTAAAGTTCCAATTTTGATTACTATTAGTTATCCCTAGTTTGTAGTGGTTACTGTTTTATTTCTTCTAAAATCTGACTGATCTTTTTTTTCATGTTTGTTTCATTTTAAACTTTCTTTTTTTTTTTTTAAGATTTTATTTATTTATTTAACAGACAGAGATCACAAGCAGACAGAAAGGCAGTGAGAGAAACAGGAAGGGAAGTAGGCTCCCCGCCAAGCAGAGAGCCCGATGCAGGGCTCCATCCCAGGACCCTGGGATCATGACCCGAGCATGAGGTCTTTAACCCACTGAGCCAACCAGGCGCCCCTCATTTTAAACTTTCTTTTACTTTTTTAAAAATAGTTACATTTGATTTTTATTTTTATAATCCTATAATCTGAGATCCTGAGTGTTCAGTTCTGTAGTTTATTGGAGTCTCACCCATAAAGCTTTGTTTCTTTGTATGCTTTATAGTTTTATAATGTATGCTCATATCTATTGAGTATATAGTAAATGGGAATCATAGAAGTCATGGTCTGAAAATTTGCTTCTCTAGAGAAGATTTAATAATTGATTCTGCTGGACATGTCAAGGCTACAAACCCAAGACCACTTTTTGCACATTTTCTTTAGTCTGGGGCTCTTGGTGCCTGCAGGAAGTGTATCACTAAACCAGAAGCCACGTGAGGGTCTGACTGTGGCTGTTAATTCTTAGGGAAAAATTTTTTTCCACTGCACTCAGCCCAATAAAAATGGCCCTTCTTGTTTTCCTTGTCAGTGGGCAGATTTTTCTAGTTCCCTTTTTGCTAAGTGTGTCACACTTTCGGGGGTCCAGCTCTACTGTTAGATTCTTATTCCAAATCCTTATCTTTCTGAATGTAAGCCTTAACAATTAACAACTGCTGTAGTTGATTATGCCTCAGACCCAGGAAGATGGAGACTGGTAGGCAAATCCCTTGGGGGTAACTTAATTTAGCGCTGTTGAGAGCTAACGTTTTTCACTTCTTCTACCTGTTTTTCCTTATTTCTTGAGTGCACACTCCTGTATATGCAGTGGTGGTATATCTAGTTTCTGGGATGGCCTTCTGTGATCTTTCTTTCTGGTATTCACATTCTTGGGTAGTTCCTGCCCACATTGAATCATGGTTGTTAACACCACGTGCTCATTAGGGTAACGTGGAAATGACAATGTATGTCTTCCAAGGGTAGATGATAAAAACATTGCAGCTGCCATCTTGGCCTCTCTCAGGGATGGCTTGCTCTAGGGGAAACCTGCTTTATGTCATAGGAACATCCAAGCAGCTTGTGGAGAGGCCCACATGGGGATGAACTGAGGCTTCCCACCAACAACGAGCATCAACCTTCCAGCTATGGGAGGGAGCCACCTGGAAGCAGATGCCAGAGACATTGCTCCTCAATTCTTGATTTACAAAAGCTGTAAGAAATAATGAATGCTTACTGTTATGTTCAGCCATTAGTTAATGGCTTACAAAGTACAGAAATGTAGTACAGGTGGCATTTACTGTACCAAATCCAGCCTTTAAAGATGTTTCTAAAGGGAGTGTTCACAATTTTTTAGCCCATTATGTGTACAAGAACAGAAGTATTAGCTATGAAATAAACATGCAGGTGGCCTCCTGTTTCAAGACTGTCTCACTTGCTAGTCTCTTCCCTGGTCACCTTATCTAAAATTTCAGAACCTATCCTTCTTGTCCTCTTTCCCTGATATTTCTTTTACTCCTTAACACTTATCATCACTGAACATACTAACAATTTCTTTTTTTTAAATTGCCTATATTCCAACTAGAACATATACTCTATTGAGAGCAAGGATTTTGTTCTGATTCATTTCCTCTGATGCATGATCCAAGAACAGTGCCTGACAAATAAATAGAAAGTGTTCAATAAATATTTATAGAATTAATGAAGGAGTAGAGGAATTTTAGCCTGAACTTCAGTCACATTATCTTGATAAAACCTTTGTCTGTTATAGTCGCCTATTTCCCCAAAGCTTTCATAATCCCCAATACTATCAGCCGTGAAATCTCAGTTCTCCAGATCTGGAGGTTGAGTATGCCAGAGTCTTCCTCCCTTTCAATTCTTTTCCTCTTCATGTCCATAGCACTCATCTCACTCTTAATCACTGAAATCATTGAAATCACTGAAAAGTCCCTGAGTTTCACATTTTTCTAGAGAAGGTTTGCTTTGACCCCAATTTGAGATCTCTTATCTACTTAATACCTCCATATTGAAACTAATCCTTTTCAGATCTCTAAAATGGGAAAGGGGTGTAAATTTCACAACTTTATCCATTCATCTGCCTTCAGCATTTCCTCCAACCTCACTTAACTTTTTAACTTAGACATTGTGAACCCCATTCCTCATAATATTAAACTTGAAAAACCAGACTCCTACACCAAGTAACATTAGAAAACCCCAGTAAGAAAACTGAATGCAAAGTCTTTTAAGAATTTTATTCCTCCTTGCTTACTTAGCCAAAATGGCCTTTTTATGTTAGTTTAAATGCCAGAAAAAGATGATGTTCATTTGGATATTCTTCTCTTAAAAAGGAAAAGTTGTGTTTGTTATTGTGTTTTAAAGTGGAAAAGAATGCTAGAGTCTAAATAATGAGAAAGTGACCCAGTTGGACTTATTCCTTGCTTCCCTCTTACGGATTTTGTTGCCCAGCACACTGATCAAAGCATACTCATCTATTGTATTAAAAAGAAAACAAAGAAACAGTTGGTTTTTTAACTGAAGCAATATTGTCCTGAGAAATGTTACTAGGAAATATTTTCTTGACTAGAGTATGAAAGAGAAGATTATTTCTGTCTTTGGAACATATGGATGTTTTAAATATGCCATTTAAAACTGTCATTTGGCTAAGTCAAAATCTCCACATGGCCAATGAACCAAACCAATTATACTAGAAAATGTTTGTTGGGTTTAGATTAATTTAGCTGAAAGAGTGGTGGAGTGATACAGCAGAGAATCAAAAATCACTTGGAATCAATAGTCTACCAAAACAGAATAAATTTTTAGTTCTCAAAGTTTTTTTTTAATGATAAGATAAAAACTTGAAAAAAGGAACTATAGATCCATTTCCCATATGTTCTAATGATGAGGATTACTGTTACTGTCAATTTAAATGGAACAGTTAATACATGTTTGCAATTCATCATTTCATATAAAACATCTCCAATTCTCCTTTCTTTGAGATAGTCATATATTGTTTTACTGAGACCAACTTGCCCCTTGTGACCAGTTTAGACTGTTTGCAACCCTCTAGAGAGAAGCGTTTTCGGGTATACCCAGGAACAAATGGAAGCAAGTATGTGAACACGCATGGAGGGAGGGAGAATAGATTGGCACACCTTTTGTTTGTCATACTACCTGCAGCTCCGAGACCAAGCTGTCAGGCTTGTGTCTTTTCAGGACATGGGACACCTTTCACTGAGTTCATGTAAAACTTAAATGTATGTAATTTTCCTGGAAAAAAGTCCCTCTGTGCACCTGTGCCACATATGGTATTCTACTAGGTACTCTGAGCTAAATTAATTTTATATGAGCTAATACAAGAATCTGTATACAGATATTAGAGCAATCAGCAGTGCTTTTTGGATAACACAGTCAACAGCCACGGAGAAGACAAAGAGACTCAAGTCTCGGGATTGAGGAAGGAAAGGCTGTGTTCACCTTCAGAGAATTCTTAATTTTGAATGAGGAAGATGAACTTGCATTGATTCTCTATTTATACATTATATATATATATATATATATATATATATATATATATGTAATAAAATAATCTATAAAATATAGAAAAAATGTAATATACCATAAAAATACATATAATATAGAAGTGAAGATAGCAAAGTTGTTAAAGGGACAGAGTATTGCAATTGAAGAGGAGAAAGGTTGTAAGACAAGACCACAGGTATAGTAGGATAGCAAGTGCTTAACATCAAGACATCCTAGGTCTTTTTAGGTCTTCAGGCCCCCTGGCTTCCACCAAGCTTAAGCCTGAGAGAGCTCCAGATGTTTGTTCTCAGGGCATTTTCTGAAATACAAGAGAAAGAAGTTTATTTTCTGACCCATGGGGTAGTATGACCCCTGCTCATATCTGCATCCAACAGGACACAGTTACTCCTGGTTCCGTCCCCCTCTTCTAAATTGAAAGTTGTGGAACATGAGTGTTTGAGACCCTTCATTGACCAACTCACTCAGATGCTCTCTCCAAACTGAAAAGATAAAATATGCATCAACTGACTACCTACTCATGACTCAATAAATTTTTTTTTTGAAGATTCAGGAGAAGAATAAAGGGTGAAGGGTATAAATATAAACATGAAACTCAGTCCATCACCGAACAACCTCAACCTGTTTTGAAGTTTTAAAGGTCCAAGTTCAGACTGGTAAAACGTCGGTATCATAATGTAGCTCTGTTCTGCACAAGATTTAATACCGTGTTCTATATTAGAAAGTCAATTGGTTAACTGAGTAAAATATTTTTGTGTGTTTCTTTCTCTGTATCTTCTGGATATAAATTCACCATCATCTTTTTCTCCATCCCTAACTTGTTTCCTAATGATGAACCTCCCAACTGCCCTGCCTTTTGCTAGCCTTCCAAGTCATTTGTAAGTGGGGAAATGTTTTGAAGTCAAGTATAATGTAGAAGAATTGTGATCATTGCCTGCTCTGGAAATATGGCTTCATTTAGAGTGTTTATAGTTATTAAACTCTAGGAAAAATATAATTGAAGGGAGGTAATGTGAACACAGAATAAATTTTTCTTGTTTATAAATTGCTTTAAGTTCACTAAAAACAACCTATGGTGAATTTTCTCAAGTGTAAACAGTGTTGATTTTCAAATGTCAAAAGTTGCTCATTCAATCATGCTCTTTCTTCAAATGGAGCCAAAGGGTGTAGTAGTAATCATCACTGTGCAAGATTATCTTAAACAAAATATGAGGCTACAAACAGAAAATGTCTTATTATTTTTATTCTCTTTAAAGGTTAACCACTAAAAGTTTAGAAAGCAAATTTGATATTTTCTAATATTTTATCCTTTGTGCTTTTATTCTAGATATTTGATATCTCTATTATTTATTGGTTTAGCATGTGCTTTTCAATATTTAGGCAGGTTATTTCCTGGACTAGTCAGTTAAATTGATTTTTTTTTCTGTGAAATCTCTTCTTTATTTGAAACTAAAATATGTATTAATTCTGTGTCAGGCTCCTTCCACCCTTCTTGCATAAGCTTGATTCTTTAAACATAGATATACTGAAGGGCTACAATACCACACAAATATTCTTAAAACTATAAACTGGTTAAAACAAGTTTTCTGATATTTCAATACCAAGGTTATAAATGCATCTCTATAAGCATGGCCAAAGGTATCCATAGTCACGTACCTCTACAGGAGTCAAAAAGCATCCCTGGAAGGGATTCAAAGGAAGGTGGGCCAACAGGACTGAGATAAACAGGTAGGTCTTTGGATTGAAAGGAGAGTTACTCTACTCCTGGAAGCTTTCCATTGAACCCGTAATCTACTTAACTCATGGGAAAACTCTATTGATGCTGAGAAGAGAATGATTCTTCTCTGCAGAAGTTATTGCTGAACTTGGCTGAATTCATGTTCCACAGAAGAAATTCCTGCTTTAAGGTTTTGGAGTCAAGTTCTTCATTCAAGTCAAAGTGTTTGATTTTTTTTTTAAGCTGTCAGTTATTTTTGATATTATTATCATTATTATTATTATTTGAGAGGTGATGGATTCATGCACCCTATGAAGATTCAAACACAACCAAGCACCAACAAACAAGGAGGACCTCATAAAATGACACATGCCCACACTTCAACATTCACAAAAGGTGTAGCAGGGAGGGGCACCTTGCCAGCTCAGTTGGTAGGACATGCAACTCTAGATCTTGGGGTCATGAGTTTGAGCCCCATGTTGGGTATTGAGTATACTTAAAAAAAAAATGTGTAGTGGGGGAATGCTCAGGACAGAATTCAGGGCAAATCACCTCTCTTCCTAGGGCAGGGGAAGATCAGAAGTTGCATATTCTGAGGCACTGAGACTACAAGGGACCCCCAGGAATATATACAGGGAGGGGGATCTCAATGCATCCACTTGTTATCAAGTGAAGTGCTTTTCTAAATGTATGAATAGATAGAGATAAGAGAATCTCATCTTTAATTAGTCCCTGACTTCTTTGGGTCAGGGCTACCTTTTGGAGAAGTGGACCAAAGACTACACTTGGTTTTAGAAGTGGTACACATTAGCACATGCCTGCTAATGAATATGGATTTCCTTGCCCACGTATATAGTGTTATCTTGTTTTTTCATGTTTTTATTTTTATTTTCTGAGAATGTGGAAGACACAATGTAGAAAGTCAAAATGAAGGTTTTGCTTTTTTTTTTTTATAGAAAAGATCATTGACTATATATATATATATATATATATATATATTTTTTTTTTTTTTTTTTTTTTGCTTTTTTGGTTTTGGTTTTGGTTTTTTGTTGTTTGTTTTTTTGTTTTGTTTTGTTTTTTAGGGAGACATTAAAAGCAAGGCCAATTTGAAATTTGTAAAGCATTATTGGCATTCTCTTGTAAATAAATGCTATTGTTGGTTGGGTGATTCAGTAGAGAATCAGGAGATTTTCTTTTTGAGAGTTATATGATTCTTCCTAACATTTTTGGGTAATGCTAAATAATTTTTAAAAGATAACTTTAATATTAATTAATTTATTTGTCTGGTGTTTTTTGCTTTTATGGAGGGAGACACCTGGATGCCTCAGTAGGTTAAGCGGCTGCTTTCTGCTCAGGTCATGATCCCTGCACGTACCTCATGCCGCATCTCGTGCTTGGTACACATACTGATTTCTAGAGTCCTTCCAAGAGTTGCCCTTATAGAAACAGAAAGGTTTTCCACCTGGAAAATATGAGAAAAGAGGTAACAGAGAAATCACAGAGCTGAGGAAGTTTAATATAGGCATTGACGCATCTTAATGCCAAGGTGAGTCTTATAGGAAAACGAAGGTACACTCAGGCCCATTCAAGATTATTAAAACTAGAATGACCATTGAAGAGAAAGGAGATTGTTTGGGAGGAAGACTGCAAGAATAAAACAAACAAACAAAAAAAGGTTTTGAAAGAAGAAGATGTGGACCACAGTTAGAGGCCAGAGTTCCCAGGGAGGATGGAAATCTCAGTGAAACTGATTTTTGTGACACACAGTAGTAATTACTAGGATGGGCAACATTTCTGATAATTATGAAGGCGTGGTAGCAGAACAGCACAGAGATTGAGAACACGGAACTCTAAGTCAGACAGCCTGGGTTCGAAACTTCTCCATATTAGTTAGCTGTGTGACCACGAATAAGCTACATTCTTTCACCTCGGTTTTCTATCTGAAAATAATGATGGTGATAAAACCTGCTTCCCAGAGTTGCTGTGAAGATAAAATAAGGTTCTAAGAACATCAGTGGTTTGTAGCACAACATGAGGCCACACTCTGTATTTAGCCATTCAAGAGGCTGTGTATCATCATGACAATTATTAATAATTGCCCATAAATAGTGCAGGACCGTGAACTATAACCAATCAGAACTTAAATGTAAAAGCCTAGTATGAGAGAGGGTTAATTTCTTTATCTTCTCCAAAGTCCTGAACATTCAGTAAAATCTGATGTCACATGATAGTATCCATCTAACAAGGACCTTGGAAAATGAGGTGAGACCATGTTCAGATTTTGAAGAAAAGAAAATGAGAGAAAAGCTGGAGAGAGGACCCAATACAAACCAATAAGCAATTGATTTCAGAAGAGGATCCAGAGGTCATAGCCACCCACCATATTAACATCCTCCTCAGGAATGGTTAAAGCACCTGGAGAAAATGCCAGATCCCAAAACTACTTAGGATGGGGACTGGAGCTATCTTATTTGATTATTCATGTAAAAGGTGACCAGTAGCCTGGAAAACTTACAAAGATTTGAGTTACATACTTATAGATGTGGAGTATCTATCTACATAAGAAAAATCCTGGAAGGTTATAAATCAAACTGTTAAACAATGTTTCCTGGAAAGGGAGATAACTGGAAACCTTCTGTTTTCTACTTTCTATATTTTTACACTGTTTAAAAATAAGCATGGACTATCTTTATAAACATGAAAATCAGTAAAGATATTTTCATGAGCATTATTTTTATGTATCCAGTGGTAACTTACCTGATGGTGTTGTATAGAAGGTATGAGCTTTATCATTCCCACTCTCCCTGCTGGCTAGCCAATAGGACAACCAAGGCATCCTTCATCCCCACCACAGGTCAAGAGACTTGTGGGAATCAGAACACTAGCATCTCCCCATTAGTCACTAGAGGCTGTCAATTGCAGAATCAAGACCACATTGCTGGTCATTCCTTGGTCTGGAAGGAACCAGATGAGTCTCAGCAGAAGTGGCTCTTCCCAAAGAATTCTTAGTGTGAAGGCAATTCAAAATATATCACCTGATGATTCTCTAAATCCTACTAACAATACTATCTCATGTGTGGTTCCTTCAAGTAACAAAATCTCAGTCCTTTTCTACTTGTGTCTGTCTAGAATCTTCCAGGAAAGAGAGTGTGTTGCGTGCTACCAGAGCCAGCCCATGGATTGCTTTGCACCAGCTCACGTTCAGCCTTCAGAAAAGCCATCCGTCCCTGGATCTCCAGCACCTTAAACACAAGCCCACAGGCGTGCTAAGAGATTCATGTGGTAATAATGACTTCAATGTGATTTCCTGGATGTTCACTTTCTCTCTCTCCCTGCTCGCTGCCAGAGCTCTTTCTTCCTGCCTCTAGCTCCTTGGACTTGAAATGACAGTGGCCACCTCAGCTAAGGTATGCTCATGGTGTGCCCATCAGGCTACCCTGGGGACACCTCTCATGATCTCAGTTCTGCTCTCTCTTGTCTGAGACCCTCTCTGTCTGCAGTATGGCTCATGATCTCCGGTCCTGGCTGCCCTCTCTACCAGTTAGGAAGCTCTCTGTTCTCCCCCTGTGTCCCCCTCTTTCAAAGAAAGAAGAGAAGTAGCTTCTGTAGCAATCTGTTCTGTTCTCTGTCCTTTCTAGTGCAGCTTCCTGTTGTAAAATAAACCCCTCAGGCGATGGCTGATGAATCTGACAATTTTATTGCTACTGCAGGTCTTCCCCCAAAGGACCCTCTTGTCCCTCCCTGCTGTCTTCCTTCGCTTCCCCATTCACCATCCCTCTTACCCTGCTCAGTCTGTCTCCTGGCCTATCTCCACCCAACTAAACCCGAGTTCTGAACTGATTCAATGTCTCTTGTGGGATGTATGCTAACAAGAGCAAATTGCTTCTATTTGCCTTCTAGTCTTCTGACAGAGAAGCTCTGAGGATCTGTTTGGCAATGTACACAGATACCCTCCAGAAAGATGTTAGCTGTGGCCAGAAGTGGATTTATAGATTGACCATACAGCTTCATCTTTAGAGTCTCTTAATTGGACCTTCTTGAAGCCTTGCTGTGTTCTCTGGGTAACCAAGGAAGAAGAAAGGACCCTTGCCATGTGCAGGAGGCAGGCAGTCCTGCCCAGCCTTGTGGTCACCCTCTACAATCTGGAGATGGTCCTGTGACTGTAGTGTGCCTCTGTAGTGGGCTGCCAGGCATACTTCCTTGTCGTCCTGTGCCTCCAAGTATAACCCCAGACCCTGTGTCTGGCTCTAGGAGGAAGGATCCTAGAGATGTCTCCCTCTCTGTGAGGCACCATGACTTTTCTGTCCACCATCTCAGGTGCTGCCCAGTGGGAAGAGGGGCAGCAAAGACCTCACCAAAGTGGACCATCTTCTGGGGCAGGGATCATCAGCATCCATACTCCGTGGCAGAAACAGGCTGGGGTTTTGCCCTGATCGCTGATCTGAGCAAGACACTCGGATGTGGTATCCCCAGGAATGAATGATGAGGTTGCAAGCAAGTTTTCTCACCTCTTTGTTTCCATCAATCACAGCAGAGGAAAGAATGAATCATACTTTTCACTTCTAGAGAAAATATTACACAATATACCATATGAAGAGATCATCAAAGTGTGCGCTGCCCAAAAAGGTAGGGAAAAAATTGATATAGATTTGCTGGGCAGGTCGACTACCATCACCACCTATTATTTCTCTAAATTTTGTTGTGTTTGTACTATTTTTCAGCTTTAAAAAAAAAATTGTCATTTTTAAAATTCATTTTCTCGTTCTAGATACTCACTTTTATAATTAATTTTGTATTGGTAATTCTGTGGGTTTCTTAAAGAAGGCCCACCCACCTGGCTCCAGGTGTCTGTCCACCTGTCCAATGGTGTCTGTCCAATACTAGCTGTTGTCTGGTTCCCATTCAGGCTAGGACTTGGCGAAAGTTGACCCTCCAGGGCCAGAAGCAGAAGACACAAAGGTTTTTAATTTTTATGAAGTTCAAATGAATTAGATCAGCTTACCACTGTGTAAGAATTGACATGCGGCTGCTCAAGTCTCTTTCATTGATCTGTAGGCGTATTCTTGTACCAGTACCACATTGTCTTGAGTACTGTACCTTGGCAGTAAGCTTCAAATTCAGTAGCATAAATCTACCAACATTATTTTCCTTTCTCGAACTTGTTTGGCTCTTCAATGTCTTTTGTATTTCCACATACATTTTAGGATCAGCTTTCCAATTTCTGCAAAAATTTCTATTGGGATTTTGGTAGAGATTACATTGAATTTATAGGTCCATTTAAAGATGATTGCCATCTTGCAACATTAAGATTTCTATCAATACAAAGTACATCACCATTTATTAGATATCTTCATTTTCTCTCAGCAATATTTTCTAGTTTTCAGTGTATAAGTCTTGCCCTTCTTTGCTAAATTGTTAAATTTATTCCTAAGTGTTTTAAAATGCTAATTCTATTCACGTGTCAATGTGAATAAAATTATTTCCCTAATTTCATTTATAGAATGTTCATTGTTAATATATAGAAATACAATGCATTTTTGTTTACTGATCTTGCAACCTCCAACTTTGCAAAACTCATTTATTAGTTCTACGAGCTTTTTTGTAGATTCCGTCTGATTTTCTGCATACGTGGTCATGTTATCTGCAAGTAATGACAGTTTTACTTCTTCAGTTCCTATCTAGATGCTTTTTTTTTCTTTTTTGCATCATTGCAATGGCATAAACACCAGTATAAGGTGATATAGAAGTGATGCAATAGGCATCTTTGTCTTGTTCTCATTCAGAGGCAAAGCATTTGGTCTTCCATCACTGTGGATAGTGTTAGCTTTGAGTTTTTTAAAGAATGCTTTTATCAGGTTGAAGAAGTTTTATCATGAATAGGTACTGGATTTTGTCAAATGCATTTTCTGAATCTATAAGGCTGATCATGGATTTTTTGCTTTGTTCTATTAATCTGCTTAAACCAAACTTGCACTCTAAGGTTACATTTTTTTTTTAAAGATTTTGTTTTATTTATTTGTCAGAGAGAGAGAGGGAGAGAGAGCGAGCACAGGCAGACAGAATGGCAGGCAGAGGCAGAGAGAGAAGCAGGCTCCCTGATGAGCAAGTAGCCCGATGTGGGACTCGATCCCAGGACGCTGGGATCATGACCTGAGTTGAAGGCAGCTGCTTAACCAACTGAGCCACCCAGGCGTCCCGAAGGTTACATTTTTAATGTCTATCTTGTTATACCTGATTGTTCCTCATCTTTGCCTATTAAGATTACTCTTTCTGGGGTGCCTGGGTGGCTCAGTGGGTTAAGCCTCTGCCTTCAGCTCAGGTCATAATCTCAGGATCCTGGGATAAAGCCCCGCATCGGGCTCTCTGCTCAGCAGGTAGCCTACTTTCCCCCTCTCTCTGCCTGCCTCTCTGCCTACTTGTGATCTCTCTCTGTCAAATAAAAAAACAAAATCTTAAAAAGAAAACCTACTTAAAAAAAAAAGATTACTCTTTCTGAGCAAGTATAGGGCTAGAACAACTGGGGTTCCTCCAAAATTGAGACTAAGAAACATATGTTATGACATTTATAGGCATATGCCCGGGTCCAGATAGGTAAATATTGGGTTATTATAGTGATAAATGACAGTCATTCTTCCGAGGATGACTTGGAAACAACAAATATTTTATTTATTTTTATTTTTTAGAAAGATATTATTTATTTCTTTAAGGATAGAAAGAGAGTATGCACAAGTGGGCGTAGGGGCAGAGGGAGAAAGAGAGTCTCTCATGCAGACGCTGTGCTGAGTGCAGAGTCCGATGTGGGGCTTGATCTCACAACCTTGAAATCATGACCTGAACTAAAATCAAGAGTCAGACACTGAACTGACTGAGCTACCCATGTGCCCCAAAACAGCAAATATTTTATAAGCTGCTCCTCTAGCACTATTTATCAATGAACTTAGGGCCCCTACCCTGAAGATTTAATGGAAATACAGATGAAGTGGGATAATGTGGTCTGTATAGGCAGGGTTCCTAGGTTCAAATCCTGGCCCTAGCACCTACTTACTGTGTGACTTTGGGTAAGTTATTTAAACTCTTTGAGCCCTAGATTCCTCATCTTTAAAATCCCTCATCTATAAAATGGGGTAATAATACCACTTACTCCAAAGAGTCAGGAGTAAGATTGGGAAGATTACCAGTAAGTGTAAGTAAAACATGGAGCCCAATATGACACACAGAACTCAACAAATGGCAGCAATTAGAAACCAAGGTGTTTTATGGTTCTCCTCAGCTTGACTAAACTTTAGACCAGTTTCTTCTTGACTATGGGCCTCTGACCTTCCTTGTCATAGAGCATTTACTTGAGAAAACTTGTAATTATAGAGCCCTGAGTAACATATGTTGAATCATTATATTGTACACCTGAAACTAACATAACACTATGTTAATTATATTTCAAATTAAAAAATAATTAAAATAAGACTGATGAATCACTGACTTCTACCTCTGAAACCAGTAATACATTATATGTTAATTAATTGAACTTAAATTAAAAAATAAAAAATAAATAATCAAAATAAAGTTCTTACTTGGAAAGCAAAAAAAAAAAAGGAAAGAAAGCAAACTTGTAATTATAAATTCTTTCTCTATCTCTTTGAGATGTACATCTTTTACAGCCCACGAATATCTTTCTCAAGGATCTATGAGTCATCACTTTGAAATATAATCAAGAAAGTTCCCTCATCTCCTAGTTTCTGTGGGAAGATAGAAGCCTAACTTCAGGAAGCACAATTAGCAAACACAGATGGTCTAATGATATTGACCAACCTCCCCGCTGATGCCCTCCACTGCTTTTCCACTGGCTCCCCTCAGCGCTTAAAAACTCTTCCGCCTTTTGCTTCAGCAGAGCTGAGTTCAATCTCTCCTATTGCAGTAGTCTTGAATGAAGTCCTCCTTGCCTGTTGAACCCACCCAGCGTGATTTTTCTTACATTACGATGATTATTATAAAACAGGAGCACGGGTTCTCCCTCTGATGGTTTCTGGAATGGAACTGAAGTCAATACCCACTGAAGACCCATAGTCACAGGAAATAATCTCTTTGCAGGTTAAGGGGAAGTGGCCTGGGGGTTGGGTGATAGAATGCTCATGTAAACTAAGAAGCATTGTGGCTCAGTAATAGTGTTCTCATTCCTTTTGAGATCCTCTAGTTGCATATTATAATTTAAATGGAGACCATGTACCCCATTAAAATATTGCTGTTGAAAATCTGTTTGTCAGGCAGCTGGGTGGTTCAGTTGGTTAAACTTCTGCCTTTGGCTCAGGTCATGATCCCAGGGTGCTGGGATCAAATCCCACACTGGGCTCCGTGCTCAGCAGGGTTGTGCTTCTGCCCCTCGCCCTGCCTGTGATCTCTCTCACACAAAGAAAGATCTTAAAAAAAAAAAAAAAAAGAGTCTATTTGTCTTCTCCCTGTCAAATGCTTTCCCAACAGCCCTCAAAACTTTTACAGGAATTACAAGGGCAAATTCGCTAAAAGTCTGAGACAACTCAATATAACCGATGACCCAAAATAAAGTACCACATACTAAACAGTGACTTAACTGCTATTTAACAGATAAAATTGTGTCACCGTTGTATGTTGGCCTGTGTGTGTCACTCTCTGTGTTTGTTTCTCCTCAGTAATTGTGTATATTTCAATAAAAAAGAATAGTGTCTCCTAAGTAGTATTGTCATTTTGTAAAAGACAGTAATACCCTTGAATTTATATAATTTGGAAACAGTCAAGCAGAGAAACAAAATTTGATAAAAGTATTGAAAGAAAAAGTAAGGTGTTAAATATGTACTGGGTGAGTATTGAGAGATTTTTTTAATTTCCTTCAGTAAGGGTAATACTTACTTATGCCTTAAGATCTTGATATGACAAATAGTTTCCAGTTAATGATTTCCCCAACAAGAGAGTCAATTTCTCTTTGCTCTCTTCCACAGCGCTTAAGGAGGTTTTTAGATTTAAAAAAACAAACAAACAAAAAAAAACAACAAAAAACAAAAAAACCCACAAATGTCCCATTGGAACCATTAAGTGGGATCTTATGGCCTTTAAATTTGTTCTTAATACAATGATTAAAACAAAGGGTTAAGTCATACTACTTTACAAATCATCAATAGCTTTGGAGACTAGAAGTCAACCTTTAAGCATTCATTATTCAGTCAAAAACGACTGGCTAGAACTCACCTAGTTCCCTGAGGCACATTACTACCAGTCTTAGAAATGCAAGTCAGAGGGGCGCCTGGGTGGCTCAGTGGTTAAACCCTCTGCCTTCGGCTCAGGTCATGATCCCAGGGTCCTGGGATCGAGCCTCACATCGGACTCTCTGCTCAGCAGGGAGCCTGCCTCCTCCTCCTCTCTCTCTCTGCCTGCCTCTCTGCCTACTTGTGATCTGTCAAATAAAAAAAAAAAGAAAGAAAGAAAAGAAATGCAAGTCAGAAAACACCTGACCCTTGAATCTCATTGACCCGTACATATGTAATTGTCTCTTCCAATCATGTTTAATATCAACTAAATAAGGCGTAGTACCAAGCTAAGACCTGCTTTGTCTTTCTGAAACCCATATTACCTTGTCATTGTGTAATATACTTGGGATTAAATGTTTTCCTTATTAGAATGATGCAGAAAGAACGTCTGAAGGACCCAAATCAAAGAATTTTGTTTGCTGTGAGTGATCAAATTCCTCTCTGATATAAAATCCTTCTTCGCCATCTACATTTTAGAAATTACAGAAAGATTAATAGATTTGTAATCAATGTTGAATTATGACCTAACAGGCTACGTAAGTGTTTAGGATACCAGCAATGCAGACAAACTAAGAATGACTAAGAAAAGTTCATCCATGATGAATTCATAAAACACTTCAAAGTAAGAAAATCCAGAAGAAAGTAATTTAAATGCCAATATTTACATGAGTTTTATGACTTTCAAAAAAAGTTAATTTTCAATTACATGTGGGGTTATCATCATAATCTTTTCTGTATTTGGAGCCTCTAAAATTCTCTATCCAGCTCTGGATACAAAACTCTAAACACAGAGGGTTAAGGCATCAAAGATGAAAGCTAGTACACTTACAACTATTTATATTGCAAAAGCTTTGCCCTTCTGCAGGAACATGCAGTTTCCCAAACACTAACCTCTCTTTACAAGGTTATGCTTATTAGCTGGGATCTGTAGCTCAATGGTAACACTGTTCATCCTTGGTTCAATTCAGATTGTAATTTCTTTTTAAACTACCTGACCCTTATAATCATATGGTGAGTAGGTCTGATCATTCATCTTCCTGAGGCCAAGTTTTTGGTCTGAACACAGAGTTACTTGTGTTCCTGAAGCCTCAGCATTATGATGATTGGGGTAAAAACTGTCAATTGAGAAAAGTTTGAAAGAAACCTTTCATACAATGTTTTCATTGTCTTGCTCTTTTTCTGGAACTAAAATTCCCAACTGAAAAAACAGAAGTCTTCCTAGATACAAGGATTAAGTTTTAAGAGATGATCTTTGTTTCTAATGAAGTGTGGAAGTTATCAACGATTTCATCATCCTCAGGGTGAGAATATGCTGAATAAGATTTTGCTCTTTCTCAGGGCCCAACATTTGTTAAGCACTCAGAAAGCTGTTATTGAATGAATGAATGAATGAATGAGCCAAATTCCTGACATCGCTCTTAGTATATTAGAGCTGTATCATCCCGTAAAGTATTAAAGTATTGCATTAGTGTCTGGCTTCACATCCAGAGTACCACATTTCGGGTGTTGTTCAAATTGGATGATAGGCTGAAGGAGAATAGGTCCTGAGCTCATTGCTCAGACTGTTTCTGCCCATTCTTGAACTGTTCACTGAAACAAAAGGAATGGGATCAGGCTGACTGAGTGCCCAGCATCTCTGGAGTTAGGATGGAGTCAATTCCTCCCAAAGCACATGGCTGCTGCTCACTAGAGAATATTCCAAAATATGGGGTTATTAAGAACTGACAACGGGTGGCATGGATACTGGGCAGAAAACCAAGAAATACTGACAATGTAATTTCTATTTTTAATGTGTCTCAATGAAAAAAAATGATGAGTGTAACTTATGTGCTAGAAATAATTCCCGATTTTTTTTTAAAGATTTTATTTATTTATTTGACAGAGCAATCACAAGTAGGCAGAGAGGCAGGCAGAGAGAGAAGAGGAAGCAGGCTCCCTGTTGAGCAGAGAGCCAGATGTGGGGCTCGATCCCAGGACTCTGGGATCATGACCTGAGCCGAAGGCAGAGGCTTTAACTCACTGAGCCACCCAGGCGCCCCCGATTTTTTAAGATTTAAAGAAAATCTCCTTTAAATTGGTTAAAACTAAAAACAAAAACAAAATAAAAACAAAAACAACAACAACAACAACAAATCCAAAACCTGAAAGATTGTAAATTACACTGAGCACTGTGCTTTTGTTTTTAGAGAAGAAACACTAAGATAGGATGCCACCTATTGTGTAGTGGAGTTTTAGAGTTTAACTAGACCTTGATTAGCTGATTGGTTTTGAGTGTTTCTTCAAGAGCTAACAATGCTGTTTCCAGAGAGGTTTTAAATTAAAAGTGGTTGACCTTATGTGGATTATGGCTATTTTTTTGGAGGACGTAAAAACATTCTTCTAGCATTTTCCCTCTAAATCTTGTATGTATGATTGAGGAAAATATGCATTCTTTAGTTTCAGAGTGCATGATCCTTTATGTATTTTTAAAATTAATTTTGTTTATTGTGTTCTAAATATTTACTTTCTTGCCGCTTGAATGAAATGAAGGATGTATAATAGGTTTCTTCATTTTTTTTTCTCTGTAGTTCTGCTAATTTTGGATTTTCCTACTTTTTTTTAGCGCTTTTTAAAATTGTTAGCCCCATTCCATTAACTAAAGCTTTCATTATTTTTAGACAGTTTTTATCCCTATTAAAGCTTTTCACTGTAGTATTTATAAGGGCTGATATTGATATAACTATCCTAATATGGTATATTTGCTTGTTATATCATTTTTCTTAATCCTACTTTCTGTCTTTATCTTTGTGCTTTCTTTTGTAAATTGCATGTATTGGGAAATACAGCCTTCTTCTATCTGATGGAGTACGCTATTTATATTTATTGCAACTATTGATCTACTTCGCTTTCCATTGCTTTGCTTTTTTGAATATGTTATCCTATTCTCTCCTGGCCTGAAAAATTTCTGCAGAGAAATCCACCAATAGTCTTATGGGAGTTCCCTTGTATGTAACTTCTCTCTTTTCTCTTGCTGCCCTTAAAATTCTTTTTTAGTCTTTGAACTTTGACAGTTGAATTATAATGTGTGTAGTGTGGCCCTATTCAGATTCAAGCTCTTTAGGGTCCTTTGGGCCTTATGAATCTGAATATCCATTTCTCTCCCTAAGTTTGGGAAGCTTTCGGGCACATTGCTTCAAATATATTTCTGTACCTTTTCTTTTCTTCTCCTTCTGGAATTCCCATAATGAGAATATTATTTCTATTCACTATATTCCCTAATTCCCATAGGCTTTCTTCACTCTTTTTCATTGTTTTTCTTTTTGCTTCTCCGGGTAATTTCCAATGTCTTATCCCCCAGGTTGCTGATATTTTCTTCTGCATGACTGAGTCCACTTTTGATACTCTCTACTGAATACCTTTGTTCAGTTACTGTGCTTCCCAACTCTAGGATTTGTTTGGTTTTTTGTTGTTTGCTTTATCTTTGAGACTCCAATTAGACATATATCAGATATTCTCAGTCTTTCAGGTTTCATAATCCGTCATTTACATTTTCTCTCTCCTTGTCTGTCTTTGATACAATATGTGTTAGTTATTTCCTCAGTTAACTAATGATTCCTTTAGCTGTAACTAAGATGCTTGAACTATTCATTGAGTTACATATTTCAATAATGATATTTCATATTTCCTTAAAGTTTTTCTCTGCTTATCTTTTTTTTTTTTAAGATTTTATTTACTTATTTGACAGAGAGAGAGAGAGAGAGAGAGCAAGCACAAGCAAGGAGAGCTGCAGAGGGATAGGGAATGATGACCTGAGCTGAAGGCAAATGCCTAACCAACTGAGCCACCCAGGTGCCCCCTGCCTGACCTTCTTACGTATTTCTTATCACATATCACTTTAATTCACAATTACTTTTCTTAAGCATTTCATAGCATTCCATTCCTTCTAATTCTAGTATCTGAAGTCCTTGAATATAAAAATCAGTTTCTCAATAAAAATGGCTTATTTCCCCATGTATTGATTAGTTAATCCAGAAGCATTAATTAGGAAGTCTTTTCTAATTAATTTTTTTTTAGAGTAACCATCAGAATTTACTGACCTGGAATTATTTTCATACATTAAATATTCCTGGTTTTATGCAGGAGTCTTAGTTCAGCTTCTTGACTTTATTTACCTGGAATCCATAATTTGTGTCAGAATCACAGCCTTTTTGTGTTTCCCAACTACTTTGGGTTTAACTCACTTTCATTTGTAATGATTATCTTGCCTTCTTTTTTTTTTTTTTTTTAAAGATTTTATTTATTTATTTGACAGAGAGATAACAAGTGGACAAAGAAACAGGCTCCCTGCTGAGCAGAGAGCCCGATGCGGGACTCGATCCCAGGACCCCGAGATCATGACCCGAGCCGAAGGCAGCGGCTTAACCCACTGAGCCACCCAGGCGCCCCGATTATCTTGCCTTCTAATGAGTCAAAAAATGAACCAAATATTATGTGTTTTACTTTTCCAAAACTTATTTTAGTGGAAGGATCATTGAGCATATCCAGTCAACCTTACTGCCAGAGGCAGAAATCATGTACTTCTTTCTTGGTCAGTGTTGGCAATTTGCATTTTTCATATAAATTATTCACTTAATCTGTTTTGTTTCTTTTTTTTTTTTTTTAAAGATTTTATTTATTTATTTGACAGAGAGAGATCACAAGTAGACGGAGAGGCAGGCAGAGAGAGAGAGAGAGAGAGGGAAGTAGGCTCCCTGCTGAGCAGAGAGCCCGATGCGGGACTCGATCCCAGGACCCTGAGATCATGACCTGAGCCGAAGGCAGCGGCCTAACCCACTGAGCCACCCAGGCGCCCCATTTCTTTTTTTTTTTTAACATTTTATTTATTTATTTGAGAGAAGAGAGAGACAGTGAGAGAGAGCATGAGCGAGGAGAAGGTCAGAGGGAGAAGCAGACTCCCCGTGGAGCTGGGAGCCTGATGTGGGACTCGATCCCAGGACTCCAGGATCATGACCTGAGCTGAAGGCAGTCGCTTAACCAACTGAGCCACCCAGGCGCCCTCACTTAATCTGTTTTGTAATGTATTGATATAAAGTTGTTTATATTATCCTACTATTCTTTAAATCTCTCCTGTGTTTATTTCTTGAGTTCATCGTCATTCCTAATAATTCTATGTCTCTAATTTTTCTTAATCAATTTCACAAAGCTATATGTGTGTGTGTGTGTAGACACACATTTTTTTTAAGAAACCAACTTTTGACTAAGTTTAAGTAGACCCTCTCTCCTATATGTTTTATACTCCAGAGGTCAACAAAACTTTTTCTGCAGAGGGCCAGAAACTTTAAAACTGAAAAATATAGTAATCAGAATAAAACACTTAATTTGATGGGCTCAATAATAGGATGGAAGAGGCAGAGGAATAGGATGGAATAAACAGAGGAATCAATAAACTTGAAGATTAAATAATAGAAATTAACCATCTGAATAACTGAAAGAAAATTTTTAAAAAGATAAACAGAAACTTAGGGACTTAAAAGAGTATAACAAATTATCTAACATTTGTGTCTTCAGAGTCCCAGAGGAAAGAACAAAGGCAAGGCAGAAAAGAACTTGAAGAAATAATGGCTGAAAACTTCTTGTATTTGGCAAAAAATATAAGTAAATGGATTTAAGAAGCTGACCAAAACTTAAATAAGTTAAACTCCATAAATCTGCACCAAGACATATCATAGTTCAAATTCTGAAAACCTAAGGAAGGAAAGAGAGAGGGAAGGAGTAAGGGAGGAAGGACAAGAAATAGAGAAATGACACCTTACTTATAATGGAAAAAGAATATAAAAAAATGAGGTTCTCATCATTAATCAGAGTTCAGAAGGAACTTTTGGAAAAAAAAAATCTCAAAATTTCACCAGTTTGCTGGTGTTAAAAGGAAAGTAGAATCTTATTTCTGGTAAAAACATCCTTCAAAATGAAGGGGAAGGGGGCACCTGGGTGGCTCAGTTGGTTAAGCAACTGCCTTCGGCTCAGGTCATGATCCTGGAGTCCTGGGATCGAGTCCCACATTGGACTCCCTGCTCGGCGGGGAGTCTGCTTCTCCCGCTGATCTCTCTCTCCTCTTATACTCTCTCTCTCTCTCTCTCAAATAAATAAATAAAATCATTAAAAAAAAAATGAAGGGAAAAATCGAGAGAATTTCAGGGGAAGGAAAGCTAAGAGACTTTATTGCCAAGAGACATCCAATAAGAACAATAAAAGCCTAACAAAATTTCCCTAAACACAGAGCAAATGATACACAAAGGAATTTTAGAAGACCAAGAAGGATGAATGAACATAGTAAGTAAAAATTTGGGTAAGTACAGTAGGCTTTCCTTCTCCTCTTGAGTTTTCCAAAATTATGTTAGATGGTTGAAGCAAAAATTACAACATGGATGTGGTTCTAAATATATGCAGAAGTACTATTTAAGACAATTAGAAATAGGGAAGAGTAAAGAGACATGAAGGGAAGTAAGATTTCTACATTTGACTAGAACTGGTAAATGGATGACACCATACATGTTGTGAGCTTTATATTTATAATGCAATACTTAAGCAAACAATAAAATGGTTTGTAAAAAAAAATGCTAAAAACATCATCAAAAAATTAAAAATGGAATTCTAAAATATATTCAACTTATCCCCAGGAAAGCAAGGGAAAAAATAATGAAGATAGCAAAATGGAAAACATTAAAATAACATAGAGTGTTAATGAAGCAAAGAACTGTTTGTTTGAAAAGATCAATAAAATTGACAAACTTCTAGAAAGATTTTCAAAGAATAAAAGCGATATGACACAATTTAGCAATATCTGGAGTAAAATAGGGGATATCACTACAGACATCAAAAGTATAACAAAGGAATACTACAACCCTACATTCATAAACTTAACAAACTGAGATGAAACAGACTAATTCTTTGAAAAACACAAACTACCACAACTCAATATGAAATAGGTAACTTAAACAGCCCCATAAACTATTACAGAAATTTAATTTATAATTAAAACTCCCTCACCAAAATTCCAATGCCTAGATGCTTTTGTTGGAAAATTCTATCAAGTGTAAACAGAATTAACATCTATTCTAAACAATCTCTTAGATAATAGAAGAGGAAGAAACACTTCCCAATTCATTTTGAAGCTATTACCCTGACAGTAAAACCAGAGAAAACACTACAAAAAAAGAAAGCTATGATCAATATCCCTCATGAATACAAATGCAAAAATCCTTAACAAAACATTAGTCAATATAATTTGGTAACATATAAAGAACATTATACACTGTGACCAAGTAAAGTTTATTTCAGGGGTGCAAGGCTGGTTCAATATTCAAAATTCAATTAATTAATTTATATATATGAATAAATTCAATTAATATTAACAGGCTAAAGGAGAAAAACATATGATCATATCAATTGATGCAGGAAAAAAACATTTGATAAAATTTAACACTAATTCATGAAAATAAAAACTCTCAGAAAAATAGGAATAAAGGGAATTCCCTTAACTTGATGAAGAGCATCTACAAGAAACCTACCACTAACCTTATATTTAATGCTGAAACACCAAATCCTTTCCTGAGATTGGGAATAGGGCAAGGATATCTCTTCCCCACTCTTATTCAGATATAGTACTGAAAGTTCTCAGCACTGAATTAAGAAAGGAAATAAAAGGCATACAGATCAGAAAGAAAGAAAAACTATTTCTATTTGCAGATGATATCATCATGCAAGATATCCCAAGGAATCTACACAAACCTCCTAGAACTAATAAGTGAGTTAAGCATGGTCTCAGCATACAAGATAAACATACAAAAAACAATGCTATATATACTTGCAATAAAACCATGAATATGTGAGTGAAAAACACAGTATCATGTACAATCTCAAAAAACAAATGAAACGCTTAGGTGTAAACCTAATAAAAGAAAATATAGAACTTAATACGTTGAAAACTACACAATACTGACTAAAGAAATCAAAGAAGATCTAAACAAATTAAGAGATATCTTGTGATCATGGATTCAAAGACTCAACATGGTAAAATGGCAAATTTCCTCAAATTGGTATAGAGGTTTAACATAATTCTTATCAAAATCTCAGTAAGATATTTGTGTAAATATGGATAAGATTATTCTAAAATTTATATGGAAAGACAATGGACTAAAACATCTAATTTTGGAAAAGAGTAAGGTAGAAACAAGCGGTCTATATGATTTCAAGTCTTATTAAATAGAAAAATCAGGGTGGTTCAGTTGGTTAAGCATCTGCCTTCGGCTCTGGTCATGATCCCGGCGTCCTGGCACCAAACCCCACATCAAGTTCCCTGCTTGCCTGAGAGTCTGCTTCTCCCTCTCCCACTGCCCTTCCCCTGCTTGTGCTTGCCCAGCCCCCCCCCCAAATAAATAAAATATTTTTAAAAAATGGAAAAATCAATACTGTCTGGTATTGGTGGAGGTATAGACACATATATCAATGGTATATAACAGATGATCCAGATACAGACCCACAGAAATATGTCCAACTGATTCTTGTCCAGCTTGTTTTCAACAGAGGAGCAAAAACCATTCAATAGAGGAAAGAAAGCCTTTACAACAAACATGATATTGGAACAACTGAACATCATAAGGCAAAAAAAAAAAACAAAAAACAAAACAAAAAAAAACCCAACCTAGATGTAAGTCTCACATTTCATACAAAATTAACTCTAAATGGATCATGGACTTAAAAGTAAAATGTAAGACCACAGAACTTTTAGAAAAGAACACAAGATAAAAGTCAAAATCTTTGTGATCTAGGGCTAAGCAAAGAGTCTGTGATACCAAAAGCATGATCCATAAGAAGGCAAAATTGATAAAATGGACTTCATCCATCAAAATGAAAAACTGTTGCTCTGTGAAAGACCCTGTTAGGAGGAAGACAAGCTAGAGAATGGGAGGAAATACTTGCAAATTATTTTAGATATTGGACAAAGGACTATTCTCTAGAATACATATTTTTTAAAAATATACTCAAAACTCAACAATGAAAAAATAAACAACCCAATTAGAAAAAGAGGAAAAGACATGAAGAAACACATCACCGAAGAAGAAATGTAGGTGCCAAATAAGCACATGGAAATGTGTTCAACATCATTAGCCATTGGTGAAGTATAGAATAAAACCTATTACAATAATTAAAACTTTGTGACATCACCAAATGCCGCTAAGGAAGTGAAGAAACTGGATCATTCAAACATTGCTGGTGGGAATGTAAACTGGAATGGTCACTCTGGAAAAGTCTGGCAATTTCTTAAAAACTAAATATTCAACTGTCCTATGACTCAGCAATTTCAGGGCTGGGCATTTATCCCAGAAAAATGAAGTCTATGTTCACACAAACACCTGTACACAAATGAAAACAGCTTTATTCATAATAGCCCAAACTGATCAGATATCCTTCAGCAGGCAAAGGGTTAAACTGTGATCCATCCATACTACGGAAAGCCACTCAGCTCTGAAAAACGCAGGAACAAGCAGATGTACTTGCAGCAAGTGGTATGAATCTCCGGAGAACTATGCTGAATGCAAAGAGCTTATCCCAAAAGTTTATGAACTGTATGATCCCGGTTATACAATGTTACTGAAATAACAATTATAAAAATGGAGAACACATGATGGTTGTTAGTAGAGGGTGAGTGTGGAGCAAAGTTGGTGTGGCCATAAAAGGGCTTCAAGAGGAATCTTTGTGTTTGAATGTTGTGTATGGAAATGTTCTGTGTATTGACTGTCAACGTCATTATCCTGGTGGTGATAGTGTAGTAGTTTTGCTACTAGTTGGGATAAACCGGGTGAAGGGTATATGAGAGGGATCTCTGGATTGGTTTTTACAATTGCATGTGAATTTACTGTTACCTCAAAATGAAAGTTTAAAATTTTAGCATTTGGGGCTCAGTTGGTTAAGCATCTGCCTTCGGTTCAGGTTATGATCCTAGGATACTGGGATTGAGCCCCACATGGGGCTCCCTTCTCAGCTGGGAGCCTGCTTCTCCCTCTCCCCTCTACCCGCCCCCTTCCTTCTCATGCCCACATGAGTGCTCTCTCTCAAATAAATAAAATCTTAAAAAAATAAATAAATTTTTAGCATTAAGCATGTTTTAGTTTATAAAACGGGTTCTTTATTTTAAACGTCCATGCCATTCCAAAGGTAAGTATTGGTCTGTTGCCTCCATTTCAGGCTTGAGAAGTTTAATGTAACATAGACAACTTATAAATTACTAAGAAAAAAGATCAGGAAAAGATACAAGGGAAGTCCTAATTTAGAACAAATAATATCCTTTTGCATCCAAGACAGAACTAATTTAAATGATATGTGATGGTTACCTTACTGAATTGCGGTATATGCCCCACCACAAAGTAATAATTAAATGTTAAAATTATGGTAACCTTTAGGAAGATTAAAACATTAGGTCTGGCACTGGAAATAGGTCAGATGTGGTCAGGTATACTGCAAATGCCTTTAAATGAACTTAAAATGACCATAGCACCTGGGTTTGGAAGGATCAAGTACAATATTCTCCACTAAGTTACAATTTTTTTTTCTACAATCATTATTGACATTAGAATCTGCTTTGACCTGGAAGCTTTATATGATCAGGTCTTCAGCTATGCAAGTTAGAAAAAGCTTGTACCCTTGTACTCCTGGGTTAAAATCTCTTGTTTCTAGAGATGTAAACCTGGCTGTCTTTATCTGGTCTGACTTCAGTATTTCAGATCTGCCGTTGAACAGTTGGTATGAACCTTTCAGAAGGCATTACAAACTGAAATTAGTTTCGGGAAATCTTCATTGAGGCTGACTAACTGCATTTCTAAGTTTTCCATCAAGGCTAATAGGTTTTGGAGTTAGCAACTACTGTCTAGCAGTACTTACAGTAAACACTTAAAAATCTGTACTTTGGGTTTGCCAAAGTGGGCATTAGCGCCCTTTCAAGTTTATTTAAAGACTCAGTTCAGTTCTAGCTGACTCCCTCTCAAACAAGCAGGGGTGTTATGCATAGAACGACTGCACAGGAAATCTGGTTTTGCTTTCCACCACTTACGTTTTAAGCAGAAATGCCATCACTACACAAAACCTACAGGAATCCCACTCTGAGTAATTAAGTGACCAACCTCTTAAAAACTTGCCAGAAGCAACAGTGTCTATAAAAATCGATTTAGTGTGTCAGTTATGGAGTTCCATCTCTGCATTTAAAATTAGGATTATTTGGAGAAAAATAAGTTATCCCATCATTTGCACGGTAACCAAATAATTACCGAAACAAAGGACTAAAACGGACATTTTAACGCAGTGTATCAATGATGAGAAAATGGGTTAACGTGAGGTGTCATGCATTCTGTCAGAGATGTGGTACAGTGAGGTCCTTTCAGGCTGCTGCTGGTGAAAGTTTTGTGAAGTGTTTCCTTACTTGAGACATCGAGCTGTTCAAATCCTAGGGTGGATGGAAGAGGTCTGGGCTCCACAGGGAAGCGCTTCATTTTCTTAAGTGAATCATGAAAATACACCGCTTTTTCCCCTCCAGGAAAGCAGGATGCCTGATGATGTTCTTTACCACTAATGAGAAACTGTCATCCTATCTAAATGAACCAAAAACGCCATTTAACTCATGACTTGCCCAAACTCTATCCCCTTCCGAAATTTATTTTTATTCCAGCAACCTGGTCACCATGTGTAAACAGCAGTCCATTCTGAGTTTAAAAACATAAATGCTGAATATGTTCCCTTTGTAAATTGTTCTTTCCCATTAAGGCGGACAAGGACGTCTTTCTTTAGACACGTTTTATCTTTTATTGTGTTCTTTTTTCTATACACAGAAACGAAAATTACACCAACTTGAAACACTATTCTGCTCTTTCCTTGCTAAAGCACAGACTAATTTCGTGGAACAAAAGTCTTCAAAAATCATTTTTCAATATAAATTTGTTGAAAAACATTGATATTCAAAACATGGTTTTTCTGTGTGTACAAAATGTTATTATGATTTTTTTTTTAAAGCAGCGACGATGGTGAAGGCGCCGATGGCAATCTCTCTGAGACGTGGTGTTGTTAGACGCCGCCGCTGATGATCCTGGGCATGCAGAGGGCTCGGAGGCCTGACTCCGGCTGCTGCCTTCACAGTTTGCTGGCCTAGATCGAGTTTTGTCTGTGCCCATACGTCTGTTTTCTAGAACCGATCCCATGCCCAGTAACAAACAAGCTTCATTGTTGAAATGGCACCTGTTATTTTTTTATCATCAGTAGTTGTGCAAAACCCAAACATTTCTGTATTTAATGATCCAGACAGGAGTCAGACACTTCATGCCACACTGTCATTCAATTTCCACACAGAGCCTGGCTGATCTAAGCCTGCGCTGTTCGAGAAGATCTTTGGAGTACATTAAAATAAACAAGATGTGTCGCGTGATGGGGAAACTTTAGTTTGAGACTCGGTTGGGCTGATTCAAATTCGCTGTCATAAAAACAACTTCAATTTTATTTTCCATAGTGTGAGCTTCACCTTTCAAAGTGATTTGAAAACTGGCCTAAAGGAGAACTTCGAGAACCTGAAAATCTTGGCTACTGTGGCTATGCTTTATACTTTTATTTTTTTCAAATCAAGACTACTCTTTGTGTTCCAAATATTTTGGGATAAAAATTGCCTTCAAAAATCAATGTTTCTTGTAAGAATGCATGCCACTAAAGTTCTTTTTAATTACTGATTTGTGTCCCAGGTAAAATAATTTATAAAATATTGCACTTTAAATGAAGATGCCCAAATCATGCAAAAAAAAAAAAAATTAAGTGCTTTGCGATTATTGGGAACTCCTCACGAAGTGGACAGAGTAAGTGCGTTTGCCTGTATAAGAATAAACATTTTATCAAGTACAATTGTGCAAAAAAAACCCTGAACTGATTCGTGGGCACCACTAGGAGTTTTCTGTAGCTATAAGATACTGGTTAATCACATGCTTCACTGCGCTCTTAGAGAGAAAGAACATCTTCAATCAGGCCTGATGGGCTTGCACCGGTAGCATTTGTACAAATTCTTCTTCCGGCCTGGCCCGTCCTGTTCACTAAAGCAGACTAATTTGGTAAACACCAAGCCTCAAAGTTTCCAATCACTAACTCCCAAGAAAATTTTCTACAGTCTATTGTGGAAAATTAAAAAAAATGGCATTTTGCTGACACGCAAGGCAGCTTCTGCTAGCAGTAGAACTTTTAAGATTGCCAAAATAAAACACTGAATAAACCAGTACTCCAGAAAGACAGAAGGGCTGTGTGTGATTGTGTCAAGTGTTGGTCCCACAGAAGCAGGGTCCTCATGAAACAGAAATATCCAAACACTTTTAAAATCATCTTTATTTTGGTTGCAAAGATACAATTTACTCATGTAGTATTTTATTTGTTCCTATTTGAAGTCTCATAGCTTTGCCATGTAAAACACTGACTTCACTATCAAACTGCTATGTAAGAATGTTATAAAATACAAACTGTAAACTAAGATAATCCTCTTTACAGTATTCAGATTAGTGCATTAAAACAACATTGATTTAAAAAAGCAAGTGAGTTAATTGGCAAAGATCCAAGTTGTTTTCTAATGAAGGAAGGTACAAAATGGTATGCAAGGTAAACATTAAATTTTAAGTGTTAGTGCTCAAAAACAATAATTCTGGGAAAGTTCCTTCCCCAAAGTAATTCTGATCCAAGGATACACATGTAGCCATTACTCTAAGGGACTTAAGGTAATTAATTTTCCACAGTAATAGCTGTGGAAGTACACAACAGAATAACAAGGTGGGGTCTTCAGATTCCTAATGCAGTAGGTATGGATTTTTCATACTCTTCCTTCAAATTAAACATTTATAGTGACTACACATTCCCCAGCAAACATCAGACTTACACAGGGCCTATGTAAAAACAATCTATCCTTAGTATTTTACTAGGCAAACTACAGCAAATGCTTAATATATACACATCGGGAGTATGAGATACTCTAGGAAATTATTCACTGATTTCATTTAGAGTAAACAAGGGTCTTAAGAGAAAACCAACAAGAAAAGTTAAATAGGTAATTTGTGCTGCTATGAACCAGGGAAAACAAACAAACAAACAAACAAACTAAACACCACAAACAGGTATGATAATTTTTTTTTTAATTATTGAGAATATTTCCTCTGCTGGCCCAAATCGAAATTAAATTTGAGATTTTTAATTGAAGGAACCCAAATCTGGGTATACATCACTCTGTGAGAGACAGACGCCCATGAAACACATGCACACCTTTACATTTACTGATTCTAATAACTAAGTCAACAGGTAAATAAATTATAAGTGAAAGGCATCTACAATGTGGACAAAACCTCACAGTTATTAGATTGAAAAGTGTCGAAGTAATGCCAGCAGTCATACTGAGAAAAACTTTCAGTGTTAGAAAATACCAGATTGAATCCAAAGGAAAATTTCCTCCCAAATGAAAATAATGAAGTCTGGGAGCCATCCTTTATGGAGTAACTTAAAAATAATAATACAAAAGCCCCATGATTACAGGAATCTTCCTAGATAATTTAGAGAATGTAGTGCAATAGCGCGCTCCTTTATAATTTAGCCTTTGACTTTCCATATGATGAGACCGAGAATTACAACTCCGATGACAATGATGAAAATGATGATGCACAGGGTTTTTCTGGATTTGCGCTGCAGATGCAAAAACAAAACCATGTTTACAGGCGTACTGGAGTGTCTGTAGCAACTGAAAATCACTTGCTCATTTCTAGAGTAAAATCAATAGTAATTAACTGCCCTCAAATTTTGGGCTGTGGTTTTTTTTTTTTTTTTTTTTTTTTGCTTCTCAAAAATCTCTTCAAATACAAGTGGCACTATTCTTTCAAAAAAAGTCTTCCTGAATTAATGACATAATTCAGGGGCCAATTATTCCCTTTTTGTTGGTCATATTCCTGGGTGTGGTCGGGCTTACAAAAGGAGACACAGAGAAATGAAAATTACCGACTTAAGCAAGAGACTGAGGTAGACCTCTGTATAAAAACTAAGAACAGCTTAAAAGCTAACTTATCAAAGAGCAGCTCTTTAAAATGAGTTCTCTGAAAATATCAGCAAGTGTAAATGTTTGGGCATTTTTCCTGAAGTAAATTTATTAGTTTCCAAAATTCCCATTTTTTTTTTTGACAGAGAGATCACAAGCAGGCAGAGAGGCAGGCAGAGAGAGAGGAGGAAGCAGGCTCCCCGAGAGAGCAGAGAGCCCGATGCGGGGCTCGATCCCAGGACTCCGAGATCATGACCTGAGCCGAAGGCAGCGGCTTAACCCACTGAGCCACCCAGGCGCCCCCAAAATTCCCATTTTTAAATGTTAGTGGAAACTGCATTTAAAATCTCAACATACAAATGAAAAACAAAGAGCTAAAAAAAAATTGTAACGCAGTCACTTAAAATATAGAGGTTAAAAGTTTTGTTCCATTCTTCATTCTGGCCCAGCAGATGTCCATATTTCCTTAAGGGCTTGCATATCTCACAGCAACATGCAGGAATCCTTTCTCTCTCTTTTTTAAAGATTTTATTTATTTACTTGACAGAGAGAAAAAGAAGCAAAAGAGAGCATAAGCAGGGGTAGGGGCAAAGGGAGCCAGAGAAGCAGGCTCCCAGCTAAGCAGCGAGCCCTAGGAGGGGGTGGGTCCCACATGATCTGATCTGGAGGCAGATGCTTAACCAACTGAGACACCAAGGCACCCCAGAATTCTTTTTCTTACAAGGTTGAAAAGTTTGTAAATTTTCTTTGTCAACACATAGTACCATAAAATTTATGGAAAGATAGGTTTCCGACTCTGAAATTCTCCCGAAAACTATGAGGACTTTCAGTATTACCATATACTCAGCAATTTTTTCAATGGAATATTCCTTATTATGTGAAGTACAACTTTCCTAGAGTTTCAGTGTCATCTTGCCTACATAATTTCCCCAGATGCCACCTGAGTCCCATAGACACATGTGTAATACACCTGTAAGAACAATTGCAGGCCTCCCCCTCCAGGGGATCTGTAGACACATACCCAGGGCACCCTCTCTTGTGTGGGATGGTGAGGTCCCAGGGTATGGCAATGGTAAGAGTACAGATCAGCTTCCCTTCCACTCATGGCTCACACAAACTATTTAGAAGCACCATATTTCGCAGAGGCATGAGTTTACTATCAAGACTTCCAAGGAGACCTACAGGGAAGCTGCATTTTTCTCCAGCACTCATGTTGAATGGCTCTTCCCTCATCCCTCCAGGGTCCATGGGATTCAGTACTGGGCAGCTCCAGATCTGGAGGTATGGCTTGGAAAGATGAGCTCCTTTCCCCCAGGGTAGCTGTAGGGTTTGTCCTTCCCCAAGGAAGGGGAAAAGTAAAACTTGGAGATGTATCTACATCTCTCCCAAATCCAAAGCAAAACAAATTCATGTAAACCTAGTTACTGATAAATCCTGCTAAACACTACATTTGAGTAACTGCAGGGATTTAGAGATTATCGTGTGTGTGTGTGTGTGTGTGTGTGCGTGTGTTCAATTACTCATGAGTGATCCCTACGGTCTGTGACATCATCCTGAGCTGCACACCTGAATCACGTGCACACAGAAGGTCAAGGTGAGTTAGCGTTATTACTTCACTGAGGACAGAGAGCTGTAACTCAGCAGTGTCTATACAACTTCACTCTTCTCCATATATCACTAAGTACACAGTGATTTGCCTAGGGAAAAATGGCACTGAAATGAAAGGGGACTTCTGAGGTTAATGAGAAAAGTGAAAAAAAATTGAAAATATCTAAGATTGTGATAATATCTTAGGTATTTTAGAAGAAGGCAACACAGTCTGAGAAAATAATTATGAACAACTATAAAAAGTGGAGTGTTAAGAGGTAAAGCAAATGCTGTGGTGGTATTAAGGGGTTCCCAAAGAGCCTGGCCTCATTCTTACTGTCTACATATCATATGCCATATGCATAGTTCACGGTCCTAATATCTGTGTAGTACTCTGATATGCTTTCTATCTGTCACGTATACGGACTCCCTACATTAACCTGATCCCCTGAAGAAATCAGTTCATTCCTGGTGAAGGGTCTGCTGAATGCCTATAATACCCGGTGATCAAGGGCACTTGAAGGGAATATAAGTTCCACAGGACCTGATGAGAACTCTCTAGAGCACAGATCTTTGCCTTCTTACTGAAGAGTGCCACGGACAAAAAAGAAAGAAAAGGTGGAAGGAAACAGTGAGAGAAACCGAGGAAGAAAGTTATCAAGGATGTTTCTGGCTTGGAAGGTCACAATAGCATCAACCGCCAACTGCCAGAAATGCCTAGAGGTGTCTGTCCACACACTCTCAGGTGTTTAGACACTGAACCTCCTATCCCTGGGGCCACAATTCTGGTCTGATCCTGAGAACAAACAGGAAACAGGCTAAACCCAGTTTTAAACGGACTGGCAGATTTCTGACCTGTCTTCCATGGGATTTTAAATTTTAACATCTCTCGCCACTTTATACCTGATCAATCTCTTTCTCTCTCTCTCTCTCTCTCTCTCTCTCTCACACACACACACACACACACAGGTTGGAAAGCCTAAATTACAAGATAACTCACTGCAGTTAATATTACCTGATATTCTGCCGCCCTTGACAGCTGCTGGTTTGCCTGCTGAACGTGCACGTCCGCATTCTCCACGTTGGCTTCTATGCTGTCTTTAAAATAAAACACACACACGCACAGCTGTTAGATGTGTGTTGATGCCCCAGTAAGAGAGCTGCCTAAGTCACAAGACTTCATGCAACGTAAGACCAAACATGTTCACTATTCAAATGTTAATGCTGGCAGTATACGGGCAAAGCTGAATTTCTTTTTAAACTGGCTCTGAGTCTTCCCTACACCATTCTTCAAACGATCCAAACAACACACAGATATTTGGAAAGAAACTGGATCACTCTTATTATGACACAATTCCAGTTCTACCTGGTAACCCCCAAAAAGTATTAGGCAGTCTGTGTGCTCATGGTCAAGGCAGCACCAGACATCTAACAACTGCTCCTGAGAGTAAACGCTGTCTTGAAAACCATCATTTGCTCATGGTCATCACCAACCTACTTGTGGGCTGAAACCAAGCCCTCCCTGAGGGCTCAGGCAGCCTTCTTAAGTGGTGACAGTTGCCCTTCCCTCCCGGCTTTGGCCGAGAGGGAGAACCAGTAGCACCCTGCAGCCTGAGACCATGGCCTCTCCCTTCTCCCCACCAACACTCAGCTTAAAGCTCACACTTGCAAATGCCTCCAAACCCCTGTAGCAGACATTTGTAGAACGCAAGGCCTTTCCTTTATTCTTTGAATATTTTAGCTCTGGATTCACTGATGGACCCTTCAATGCTTCTCTTATACACACTGCCAGTTTCTCAAGCCAGCTGCTGACCTGCTAACACCCTGCTTTCTCCGCGCCTTGACCACACTTTTTCAATGACTCCGACTGTTTCCCCATCCCAGCCACCGACCTCCATGATCATATCCCAAGCCTCATCATTACTGAAAACTGCAACTTCTCCATAAACTCAGTTTCAAACCTCACTCTCTGAGCATCATCTGCTGTCTAGCACGCTCTTTCCAACACCCTGACTTTACTGACCCTACCACTGACCCTTTCATTGCCCCTCACTACACTTCATGCTCTCACCTTCCTCCTGACCCAGCTTAGATCTCCTGGGACACCAGGAGCCATGCTTTCTTGCACTCACCATCGGCTCCCTTGCCACCTACTTCGGTCAGACTTACGTGACAACACCCCAACCTGCACCCTCCCTCTTCACAGCTGAGCATGGGTACCAAAAAAAAAAAAAAAAACCACGACATTGATTTCTTTCACTTTGAATTTGTGACTGCCAAGCAAGCCTCCTTCATTTCAAATGGCACCTCACACTTAACATATCCCCAAGTCGTTGCTGTCCATCCTTCCAGACCCCTCCAGTTCCTGATTGCCCCATCTCAGAAAATGGCAACATCATCATTTCCCTGGGCTTGTCCCCAACCTTACGAGTTGTCCTTGAATTAATTCCCTCTCACACCCACATCCAGCCAGTCACCCAGTCTTCTTGGCTCTGCATTTTACAGCTGTCCAGGATTCCATCGCTTCTCACTGCTTCGCTGCTTCCATCCTGATCTGAGGCAACACGCTGCTCGCCCTGACTCCTGCCATCACCTTGGAAGAGGTCTCTCTGCTTCTGGTCTTGTCCCTTTACAGTCTGCTCTCAAACTCACAGCCAAAGTGAGTCTATTAAAACTCAAGTTGGATGATAACACTCCCCTGCTCAAATCCTCTTTTGGCTTCCCATCTGGTAATAGGAATGCAAGTCCTCACCGGGGCTCAGAGCCCTGCATGGTGCCAAACTTTACGACGTCATCTCTGTCTCCCTCTTGCTCGTTTCACTCACCAAAAATATCAGACTTGCTTCCACCTGAAGGCCTTTGCACTTGCCGTTTGCTTTACCTGGAAAATTTTCTTTCACTTGCTCCCTTAATTCCAAGAAGTCTTCACTAAAATGTCACCTGTCAGTAAGGTCTTACTTGACCACCCTAGTAAAGCAGTAACATTCCCCATCCTACTACCTGCCTTACTTTCCTGAGAGCACTTATCGGCATTTACTTACTTTTCTTTCCTTTTGTAAAAATTCTCTCTCTCCTCCAATTAGATTACAAGGTTCATGACGGCAGGGTCTTTTACCTCTTGTTTAATTTCAGCTCAATCCCCAATGCCTAGATTTGTGCCCGGGTACAGCAGGCACTCAATAAACACGTACTGGATGAACAAATGAATTGGTTTTGAAATCTTACCCTATGATCTACTGTGGCTACAGAGAAGGGTAAGAATGGACAAGTAACAGCTATGGCAAAATACAGGTCCAAGTATTTCTTTTCTTTTTTTTTTTTTTTAAAGATTTTATTTATTTATTTGACAGAGAGAGATCACAAGTAGACAGAGAGGCAGGTAGAGAGAGAGAGAGAGGGAAGCAGGCTCCCTGCTGAGCAGAGAGCCCGATGCGGGACTCGATCCCAGGACCCTGAGATCATGACCTGAGCCGAAGGCAGCGGCTTAACCCACTGAGCCACCCAGGCTCCCCAAGGTCCAAGTATTTCAATGAATATTTTCAAATGCAGAAAAATCTGAAATCTATCTTTGGACATGTCCACTGATATCTTCGTATTTCTAAATGATCAAAATGATCAGGACACTCATCAGTGCTGACAGTTACACCTAAACAGAAGAGCTACTCCATTTAAAACTTATAGGGAGTCTTAGTCACTGATTTTTTTTTTTTTAATTTGTAAAAGAATGCTTCGCATCTAAGTAATACCACTATATTACTGTACTGAAAAGACACTGGAATAAATGATCACCAAACGATTACCTATCCCCTCTGGTCTAAAAGACAAGGTCGCATGTACAATTATAAAGAGGACAGGTTTCCCAGGAAGTAGCTGGTGTGACGAGAACTGGTAGGGGCTGAGAGGGAAACCAGGGGTCCAGCAAACAGGCGGCAGTGAGACTGCACACCGCCTCCATGATCCTGGCGGCCACAGACTCTGGTGAGATTCATTTCACAAATAAATGAAGCTGGTTGATTTAATCAGTGGGAGTCAAAGATAAGATCTGTTTTAGATAATGCCAAAGGTGATGCTTTGTCTGTTGGTAGAGCCTGTGCTTTTAATTCCAGGGGTTCCTGGAGAGACAGGGGTCACTCTTGCTTGAGACATTACAGCAGGTAAACTGCATGAAGTCTGCTCCCACCCCAGCGAGGCTTACCTATCACATCTCCTTGTTCATGGATCATCATCCCCAAATCTTTAAATATTTCATTAATATCCATAATGTCAGCCTGAGAGAAAGAGGCATATGTTACTATAATCAGAAATTCAGCCCCAATCCACAAAAGGGGAAAATTAACCCCCCCACACCAAAAAAAAACCCAAACTACCACTTAGACACAAGTGAGAATATATCTAGGCTTAATATATAAATTTTGGAACTATCAGGAAATGATGTGATTAGAAGCAATCTTAAGTAAGATGATCTTGAATAACTGGAACTAGTTCCTTAAAAGTTAAGTTTATAACATTAAAAATACTAAGTGAGGCAGCATGGAAACCAGGGATCTGTAACAGAGAATGGCCCTGAGTCACTGAGTTTTTGTTTATGTAATCTGATAGTTCTGTTATCACAAGCAATAGTATTTCCTCATAAGCATATAAAATATCATTGTTATGATTTATTTCTAGTAAAAGCTTACATATCAATTTGACATTATAAAAGTATAAAACATTAAGTATAAATTTTAATTAATAAATTTGATTATGCAATGGAATAGTGATGAACAACTTTTAACTTATCTTTTCTTTAATATATGATAAGTATTATTTTGCCTAATTAAAGAGTAAAGTTTAAATATTCTACTGGGGGGACAACTTACATATTCATCCTATGTCTTAGTCTCCCCATCTATAAAATGGTGATGATGATGACACAGTTAACTACTTCATGGTTTTTATGAGAACAAAATGAGATATTGCAAAGAATTTATCACATGGTGCTTAAAAACCCTCAACAAGCCTTCTAGAGAATAGGTAGGTTCCACAAGAACTTATGCTTATTAACCCTTCAACTCTCTTTGACACAATCAACCTACTACGGAGAAATAAAAGACCTGTAAAGTCCCTGTCAAGTTATTCATGCGGCTCTGAGTTGTAGTGTGTGCTCTGGAAGCCGTCCAGACTCCCTGAGCAGACATGTCTGGACTGAGATTTTCTCCATGCTAAGGACCTGAGATGATCTGACAGGATAAAAAAACAAAAGCTGGAGATGAGGGAGGTATGTTCTCTCATCTTAGCACAAATTCTAACACGATTTATTTTTAAAAAGGGAATTATTCTCATTTATACGAAATGCCACCACATGGATATATTTAGTTTTCTTTCTCAGGCCCCTCCCCCACAACTGTCTAAGCATCTTGAGGACAGACATGCAGAGAACAGAGCAGCCATCCAACTGCCACATCAAGCTTACTTCAAGTTGCCTAATAGAAGATTCTCTCTCCTGAATAAGGCGGAGGTCATCCTCTGTGATTTCTTCATCCTGCACCTGCACCTGAGGTTGAGCTTGGCTAACAGACAACAGAACATGGGGGGAAAAAACAAGGAATGGTATTAAACTAATGGGACTTCTTTCTTTATTCAAGAAACATGAAATAGAATATCTTTTCGTCAAAGTATTCATGTTTCATTTCATTGATTTTTTTTAGAGTTATTATTTAATTATGGGAAGCTATATTTGGCAACTGGGTGTTCCTTTTTGGTTGACTTAAACGTCACAGGAGGAAATAATCTCCATCAAATAATAATTAGGTCAGTCATATATACTTGGGTAAATAATTATTTACAAAGTATTACTGCTATATTGGAATATTTTATGTATTTATAGACTTTATAAATAATTATTCTGAAAAAAAAATTAAAATTTATAGCTTCCTATTTAAAAACAACTAGGATAGTCATGATACAGTAAGCCGAAAGCTTTCCTTTTATTCCGGGGACCAAAATGTATAAAATATATTTGAAAAATTATCTTTTGCTCTGTATGTTTTGTATTTCTTACCTTTCCCAGGATACAAGATTCCTTTCCTTGGAGCTATCCTCAGGAAAACCACCCTGGAAAATTTAGTAATAGAATGGATTGAGAAGGGGCAAAAAAACCAAAAACAAAAACAAAAAACCACCAACACTCACATTTTCTCTATAATAATCTAAACTGATTTATGTATGCATGTGCATGCGTGTGTGTGTGTGTGTGTGTGTGTGTGTAGAGAAAGAAAAATGTTTTTGTTCTCATTTTCTAGGTCAAGTGCTTCGAGTAATAATAAAATTGTATCCTAACCTGAAAAGGAAGGAATTCATTAAATATTCTCAAGGGCCAAATAATAAATGTTATTTGATTAAAATGTACTATAGTCCTGGAGCCTCTGCATTAAGGAATAAGGAAACAACCTGCAAGAGTTTCAAAGGGAATTTAAAATTAGATTAACTCAAAATTCCACTCCAAAGTTATCCTTTGGTTTATTTTCCCCAGGGTTATAATTCATATTCACACAATATATGGACTCAGTTCATTTTCATCATCTTCATATAACCCAGGAGTAAAGTGTTCCCTACGTGAGCCCCTACAGAAAGTGACAGCCTCTAATACAAATCAGTGTGGGAATATCACTCTGGGTCTGACCCCAGTCTTCTCTGACAAAATGCTTCCAAATTATTGTATAATAATCTGCAATCTTCGATTCCACAGCAATATATAACTATCATCCTTTTTAAAACTGAGCTGAAAAACCTGAAAGTAAATATTCAAATACTGATTTCCAAGATAGTCACACACCCTTACGACTTAGAAAAATGCTAATGTAGTCTTTCGAGGAAACACCATCGTCATTTTCTAATGCCTTATTAAATACTTACGGACACTCTGGAGCTGGCTCTTACTCGAGCAACAAACTCTTTCTCTTTCTCTGCAGCTTGCCTCTGGACCTTCTGAAAATTTGTCAGTGATGTTGTGAATTCAGCCACTAAGCGATCCTTCTGTATCTTCCTTTGACGCTAGAGGAAAGGGGGAGAAACCTACTAGAATCAAGCCGTAAAGTTTTACAGAATTCGTAAAAGTTGTTTCACCACTAGTTGGCTCCTCATTTTATTCTGAAATTCTCACTCACTCTCCAATTATGGGGCCCTACTGATTAAATCTCAATTTAACACTCTGACATGTTCAAATGCTATATGTATTTGCTATCTTGAAGCAAAAGGTCCATAATGTTGGATTTCTCACCTCAAATTTTCATCCTAAAAACTGGGCCATGACTTTGACATTATTTTGAAGTAGTTCTTTTTGTTTTCTTTTTAGGAAAATAAAACCTTGTGCTCTTACCTAAGGAATAACTTCCGCTAAATAATAAGCAAGGAAATAAATGTGCGCCCCTAGGAAACCTCACATCTTGAATGAGTGTGCATGTCACATGGAGTCAGCCCTGGAAGGCCAGGAAACAATTACTCAGGAAGTATTTTCTGAGCACTTGCTTAATTATGGGTCAGGGCAACTGCATGGAAATAATTTTTGCTTTATTGAACCACAGGATACTACATGGGCAATTAAATATAGTTTTGTGTTCTGCGAACTAATCTCAAATATAGTTTCCCCCCTTAATTTCCTTTCTAGAGTTAACAGTTCAAAGACCCTACAATGTATGTGATTTCTTTCACATTCACTACATCAACAATGTGTCTTAAGGCTTGATACCTGTTCACTGGGGGTGGTGGGCAGAGAGCCAAACTCTTTAATGTACTTATCCGTTTCCTTGGCAAGTTGGTTAGTATACTGCTGCTTCTGTTGCCTAAAGTGAGAAAACACACGTTATAGCAAAAGAACAAAGATTTTTTTTAAGTTACAACTCTGGCAGCTGACGAATAGTTTGCTAAAAACCACTATTTTATAGACTGGCTCTGAATTTTTTCTATGAAAACAAAAATTTCAGGGCACCTGATCGGCTCAGTCAGTAGAACACGTGACTCTTAATCTCAGGGTTGTGAGTTCAAGCCCCACACTCGGCATGGAGCCTACTTAAAAAAAAAAAAAAAAAAAAAAAAAAAAAAAAAAAAAAAAATTCCAGATTCTATTTCTTGATAAATATTGAGCAAATATTACATAGAGAAAATTCTTTACTCACAAGGAGCAATCAAGCTTTGAGAAATAAATTTCAGCAGCCATTTAGAAAGGAAGATGACTTGAGTGAAAGCCAAACTGTGGGATGTCTGATGTTTTAGTTGTGGGGGTGGGATGGTGGGAGCCTTCTGTCTGCATCCCACAACTGAGAGGTCAGTTGAATAAATGAAGAGGATTTGTCGCCTGAGACCATCCAGTTCCCAGGGCTTATCAGTCTTATCTCGATCTGGACATTTATATCCTTATAGACACTTTTAAAAAAGAGGGGAAGAGGTAATAAATAATAATATGCATTTACTACTTTTTAAGTTTGCTGTGGAAAAAACAATAGCATTTCTCTGTAAAGAGAAAGAACACAATAAAAGAAGTAAATTGTATCAGTATCTGTATCTGTCTTGCTAGCTAGCTTATAAAGTAAAAAGTCAGATTTTTTTTTTTTTAATTTATTTATTAGTCAGAGCGGGGGGAGCATGCATGCAGGCAGGCAGAGGCAGAGGGAGAAGCAGGCTCATCGCCAAGCAAGAAGCCCATTGTGGGACTCAATCTCAGGACCCTGGGATCAGGACTAGAGTCGAAAGCAGATGCCTAACCAACTGAGCCACCCGGGTGTCCCAAAATGTCAGATTTTTAACTAAAGAACTTTACTCTAAAAAAAAGGTTATATTAATGTGGTGCTTTACAAATTACAACATCAGTACTTCTCAAATATATTATCTCTTATTTTAAACACTTATTAGTCACACTTGGGATCCTTTAAAATAATGAGATATTGTATAAGAGTATTTTTAAATATAGATACCTGTATTTGACTAATAACGAAGAATTACAACCTACTTTTATCTATTTTCTGCCTACCTTACCTTTAATATGCCTTTTAAAATCTTTAGAAAATGTAAGATAGCTAAATTTCTGAAAAGAAGACTTACTGATATTTACCTACTCACCATCTCCACTATCAACCTTAGCAAACTATTTTATCTATTAAGAATTACGTGTTTCTATTCCACTTTAGTTTGTTTTTTTTTTTTTTTTAAGATTTATTTGAGAGAGAGAAAGTGTGCATAAGGTGGGGGGAAGGGGGGTGGAACAAAAGAGGGGAAAGTAAGCTGACTCCATACTGAGTGGGGAGCCTGACATGGGGCTTGATCTCACCACCCTGAGATCATGAACTGCACCGAAATCAAGAGTAAGATGCTTAACTGACTGAGCCACCAAGGTGCCCCTCTATTCCATTTTAGTTTAACAAATGCTGATTTATTATTTAGACTTGTGGCATTTTTACATCCCAATATCTCTCACTGCAGTAAAAGTATAAATTAGACATAACTATAAATTCTTCAAAATGTACTTCATAAAAAACATGAATTCCCATCACCTATCTTTTAATTCCTTTTTCTTTGTAATTTTTTCCTTATATAGCTAATGTTGTTTGGAATATCACTTACTACATATATATATTACTTGAATTATGGCTGTAATGGCACTGAATTATGATTTAAGATTCAGGTTCACAATGATGTTAGGCAAATTATCACACCCCCATGAGAAATACTTTCCTTTTGAACAAAATGAAAAAAAAAAAATTTTTTTTTTTTTAACAATTTTTAGTTGCTTATTTGAGAGCGAGTGCAAGAGAGATCACACAGGGAGAAGGAGAAGCAGACTACCACTGAGCAGGGAGCCTAATACAGGGAGGGCTCCATCCCAGGACCCTGAGATCATAACCTGAGCTGAAGACAGATGCTTGAAGACTGAGCTAGCCCAGCACCCCGAAAATAATTGTTTTGATCTATGTCTTTTTTACTCTAGATGAGAAAGATTCAGATGAAAAAATGTTTAAAAACACTGTAAAATCTGTTACACCACTAAGTATGACTGCTGTTCTTCTAACAGCATATTATTTTCCTGAAACATGTACTGCATATATAACTTCACTAAAACCTTTCTTTTTTCTTAAACAAAGCCTAATCCTTTCTGAAATTCAAGGATTTAGGTATAAGTTTTTTACGGATAGCCATTCATACTGAAAATGTCCTAGATCTAAACCAAATAAAAATCTAGTCACTGAAGCAACTGTTAGTTATGGGGAAAAAAAAATCACATAAATAGAGAGGCTTAGAATAGCATTTTTCCAAAATCATCAAAACAACCTATTCAATTAAGTATAAAAAAGGCAACTAACAAAGTCCTGCTTTGCTAGAGTGAGCCAGCTTTTTAAAATAAAGAAAAATAACCTGCCTACCCGGAACAGGGAAATACATACACAAAATGTTGGTACAAATAAAGGAGCTGAAAAATCTTATTAACTTTCCACTGTTTTTCCAGTAAACATAACACTATAGACCATCAAAGCAACGTAACAGTGATTTTTTTTTTTTTAATTATTAAACACTTACAGCTGTTGCCTCAGTTCAGGTGAATCTTGAGGTGTTCCAAGTTGATTCAGACTCCTCTGTATTTCCGCAGCTATTATGATGAAAAGATAAATATGTAATTGTTATAAATGTTAGGGCAACAGAAATTAAGTCAGAAATTAATACAGGCAATTGGACAATTAGAAAAAGAAAAAAAGAACAAAGAGATGAATATAGAAAATGTTAATTGAGAAAAAAATGAAGAGTAAGTGGTTTCTTTAAATCCCAGTTACAATGATGACTTAATTTTCAAGAGGAAATTGTGTGGGGTTGTAAACACGTGAAACTGCATTCATGATCCAAAAATGTTATTTTCCTCCCTAGCTCCTCAGAACATTTACAACAATGGCACATGAACCTTCACTTAACTACTGGCCTAAAAACTGTGAGGAAAATAATTGTAACAGTTACATAAGTCAGTGGATTACAAAGTGAATGAAAGATTGAAAAGAATGAAAGAATAAACAAGGGAGGAATAATAAAGACGAAACAATTATTTGTAATTTTCCATGTAACCATGGATCCAGACAAGTGTCATCAGAGGATGCTGAAACCACAGAACATTCACACAATCTGGAATTATCACCACATGGATGATATTAATAAAAGAACTAACTTCACCTTGGATAAATTTGTTGCTTAAAACAAATGTCAGGGCACCAGGGTGGCTCAGTCGGTTAAGCGTCAGACTCTTGATTTCAGCTCAGGTCATGACCTCAGGGTCGTAAGATGGAGACCAGACTTGGGCTCCCTGCTTAGTGTAGAGTCTGTTCTCTCCTTCTGCCCCTCCCCATGTGTGCAGGTGTTTGCTCACTCTCTCTAAAATAAATAAAATAAAATAAATCTTTTTTTTTTAAAGATTTTATTTATTTATTTGACAGAGAGAGATCACAAGTAGACAGAGAGGCAGGCAGAGAGAGAGAGAGAGAGAGGGAAGCAGGCTCCCTGCCGAGCAGAGAGCCCGATGAGGGACTCGATCCCAGGACCCTGAGATCATGACCTGAGCCAAAGGCAGCAGCTTAACCCACCGAGCCACCCAGGTGCTCCAGAAATAAAATAAATCTTTAAAAAAGCCACAAATGATCAAATTTTTTTTTGTTTTTAATTCTAGAGAGAGAAGGAAAGAGGGAGTGTGTTTGTGAATGTGCGTGGGGGGAGAAGGAGAGAGAGAATTTTAAGCAGGTTCCATGCCCAGCATAGAGACTGACTCAGGGCTTGATCTCACAACCCTGAGATCATGACCTGAGCTCAAGTCAAGAGTCCTGCGTTTAACTGACTGAGACACCCAGGAGTCCCAGAACAAATAATCAAATTCAGGAACACCAAGGAGACAAATTGGAATGATGAGCTTCCTGAGATGATGCAATGAGAAAGTCACAATATGATCTACATATTTTTTTTTTTTTTACCAAAATGTTTAACCAAAATGTTTAATCTAATCACAAGGGGACAAAAAACAGACCAATCTAGATTGCAGGATAATGTACAAAACAACAGGTCTGGGCTTTTAAAAACATCAATGCCATGAAAGAGGAAGAAAAAAGACAAGGCAGGGGAGCTTTCCAAATTAAAGAACTAAACCATCCAAATTACTAAAATACCCAAAAGCAATATAGAGTTTTGGATTGGATTCTAAATCAGAAGGAAAAAAAACACTAAAAAACAAATGTGGGGCTACTGCAGATGCTTGAATTTGATTTTGAAATTTGAATTTGGAAAGAGATACAAAACAAAAATGGAAAATGTCAACAACTGGTGAGCCAGGTGAAGGTCATACAGAAAGTTCACTGCACTACACTTTTCTGTAGGTACTAAATATTTAAAATTAAAAGTTAAGAGTTAAAATTCAGGCTAGGCTCACAATCCAAACTCTATAAACACTGCAATTTTTATAAAAAGGTTATTCCTCACAAATGGGGAGGTCCTGTAGCTATATACATGTGTGCAGACAAATAAAATGTCAAGTAGAAGCTGAAAATCCACCTCCAAAGTAAAGAATATGCACATTTCCAAGAACTAGAGAAAAATGATCTGACTCACCAATCTTTTTATTTTAAATGAGTGGTTTATTTATAAGCTTAAATGTTTTTAAATAGTCATTACTTATTTACGGGATTAAGGGAATGACTGTATCCCAAATGCAGGATAACTTTGTTCACTGAGGATGATGTAATGACACTGCTTTCAGGTCGAAGCTGAAAAATAAAAATACTGGAAAGGAATCATATAGCATAGAGCAACTGTTAACCATTTGGCTAGTTTCAAAAGAATTTCTTTTTGCCTTTTTGCGGGGAGGTAGTAGATTTTTCTTTTGCAGGGCAGAGCAATGTTGTTTGCTGTGTTTAACTTATGAGCTACTTGCCGTGAGTTACGTATTTCCTTCTGAATCTCAACAGGCTTTTCTGGACTGCCTTATAGGAGTTTAAAGCTTTTATTTTCAAAAATAAGTTGATAAGATTTATTTTTGTCTGTAGTGTGAGCATTTATCTCATCTCTAGAGGGTTCTTGTCATTGAAAAAAGTTGTATTAAGTTGAGAAAAAACAGCTTAATTCAATAAATGACATCAGGAAAATGACTAACCACTTAGGATTGAAACAGAAAACTACCATACCTCATACAACAAAATAAATCAGAAATTATTTAGTTAAATATTAAAAGTTGAAACCATTAAACTGCTACATGAAATAATAAACACAAATTTATCATTATGATCTTTTTATGATCTTGAAGTAAGGGATAAAATATTATCTAAGCATGATATAAAACTAAAAGCCATGGAAGAAAATATGTTAAACCTGGCAACACAAATAATTTTTTAATGCTACATGCAAATGTGTATCTGTATTACAGATATATATATATAAATAGTGTGTGTGTATGTGTGTGTGTGAAAACATCTGCAGCATATGATGAGCAAAGGGCTTAATATCCCTAAATATAGGAAAAAGAAAACTCCTACAAATCAATAACAGAAAAATAGTCCAGTGCAAAAAGGATAAAAGATGTCATCATGAAATTTATAACAAGCAAATAAACATATGAGAAATTCAACTTCACTGATAACTTTCCACATAACGGAATGGTACAACTTAAGAGAAATAAGCAAGTAAAGATACAATTACCATCAAAAACCTTAAAAACAGGGGCGCCTGGATGGCTCAGTGGGTTAAAGCCTCTGCCTTTGGTTTGGGTCATGATCCCGATTCCTGGGATTGAGCCCCACATGGGGCCCTCTGCTCAGCAGGGAGCCTGCTTCCTCCTTTCTCTCTCTCTGCCTGCCTCTCTGCCTACTTGTGATCTCTGTCTGTCAAATAAATAAATAAGTAAAATCTTTAAAAAAACAAACAAACAAACCTTAAAAACAAAAGGTAGAGACAAACCAGGAAGAAGCAATATCCGTAACATATGAAGAACTAGAAATAACAGAAAGGTCAGACAAGCCAGTACAAAAATGGGCCAAGAAGAGGGGCTTCAATATTGTTCACTGAATAAATGAATAGCAAAAAAAAGATCAACAAGCCTAGTGATCTTAAAAAGCAGAATCAACTCTAACCTATGAATGCTACATAAAATTGTTCAGGTATTAAAAGGAATTATATAGAACTGCTTCCGACAGGCCCAGTGGGAACCTAAAATCTATCAAGTGGTCCTCTCCCCAGCATTTTTAACAGACACACTCAGCAAGTCCAGTTCTCATCCTTACTCCCTGAGTGAAGGCTCTTATGGGGAAGAAGCAATCAGAAACCACAAGGGCTCTGCAGTCTCAATGAGTAAAACCAAGGGCAGCATCCTATGGAAATGCTCAGAAATGCTACCACAAGCTGAGCTATTCTCATTAACTGCTCCACCTGGAAATGCAAATAGTTGAGAAGGCTTAGCAGAAGCTTATTCAGATTAACTCCAATTGCAATGATCTCCAAAATCTGATCTGTTTCTAGAACAGACCATGACAATCTCCAGCACCTTGTATATACTTGCCGGTTTGGTAAACATAACTTAAAAACAGAGAACATGGCAAGGGGTCACATTCAGCTGGGTGGAACAGTAGTGAGACTTCACAGTCTATCTCAGGGTTACATACACTCTTTGCCTCTGTACTCCAATTTAGTTTTCAAAGATACTGATCATCTCCTCCTACAGAACACTACAGTAGTCCAATGCACTGTTTCTATTTGCTTTTAAGGACCTGAAAAGCAAGAAGTGACCATAAACTTTTAGGTGCCTAGGAAGGATGTTAAGCACGACAGCAAGTAGAAGATAAATTCCATGAAAATACAGGGTCCTGTCTCCTCCTAGTCCATTAATCTGTATGGAATGTTGACATACCTCTGCAAAGTAAATGACGAACTGCTTTCTCTGCAGTCTCAAATACAATTGGGGAACAGTGCTTCATGAGACTTCACGCTGCTCCCATTTTACTGAATGCCCCCAAAAGGTTGCCAGCTCTGGCTTTAACTCCTCCAAAGAAAAGGCTATCCTGCTAGCTAGCTCAAGTCGGGGCAGGAGTAGCTCTATATTTGGTTTTAATTGCTCAGGTGATCTAATGGCAACTTCAGTGCCCAGGTTAATAGCAGGATACTCTACAAAACGAGTTCCATGTCCCAACAGGAAAACACAGAGGGGTCCTTTAGAATCCTGAAGCAAGATCATGCCCTCTGCAACCAATGTTACCATTTTGGGGAACAGTTCTAGTCTTGCTACTGAGGCCTGTATAAAAAGGAAACAGTGGTGTGTACTAGATAACCAAGTGCCTTGAGTTGCCTACTAGATGGATTAGGTGTTGTATTATCCTGTTGTTGTATCTCTTCCTGTATTTTGTTCTGCATATGTCAGCCTGTCCCTTGCCCCAACTCCTACAGCACTTGTTTGGTAACAGTAGACTACCTATGGTATAGGAATAAAAGCCACATACAGGCTCACCAACTTCCCCTTACTGAGACTATCGAGATTACTGGCACTGCCATATACCAATTTGTAGCAAAAGCAACCAAAAGCTAATATGGGATATGGTGCCATTCTTGGCAGCATTAGCCAGCCACCAAGTGACAAGATAATTATGCTTCTTCAATCTTGAATGAAGCAGAACTTTATGTTCACTGAAACGGTGATTACGGATTGTGTTGTGCTTCCTCTACTCCCTTCCCCCATGCTTCCACCAGCTTCCTAATCCATGCATTAGTCACAACCATGGTACTTTACATATCAGAGTTTCTGATTAAGATACCCACTTTAGGGGCACCTGGGTGGCTCAGTTAGTTGAGCAACTGCCTTCGGCTCAGGTCATGATCCTGGAGTCCCAGGATAGAGTCCTGCATCGGGCTCCCAGCTCTGTGGTAAGTCTGCTTCTCCCTCTGACCTTCTCACCTCTCATGCTCTCACTGTCTCTCTCTCAAATAAATAAATAAAATCTTAAAAAAAAAAAAAAAGATACCCACTTTACAGAGAAAAAAAAAATGGACAGATCTTCCAAAGACAATGGAGTTTCCCAGCTGGCCAGCAGTCCATTATCTAGGAGGTGCTGGACTTTCTAAAATGTTTACTGGTCCATTTGAGACTCAATTGTGGTGTCACTTGGGGGACCATATCCCAGGAAGGTAAAGCTCTGTCCTACGGGAGGCTCTTTATGCTCTCCAAGAACAACCACTCCAGGGTGCTGTTTTATCCTGAGCCACTCCAGGATGCTGTTTTACCCTGAGCCAGGAAGAAAACTAGATTTGGGAACTAAGTGGTGAAAATTAAAAGAAACATTTCATATTTACACTCAATTATCCATTTGCAAATTTCCTTCCATGCCTGGAGGTTAATTTAAAGACAATATTCAAGTGAAGGCTATAAACCATGTTTCTACCAGAGCAGAAACTGAAATTCCATGTAGCCATATGGAGCCAGAACAGTATAGTATCCATGGAGGTATCTGTTAAAGGGATGTGGGCCTGTGCCCACGCACACCCAAGTGAGAAAGAGGAGTGGGAACATGTCCTTGGAGATTAGCTGGGGAGAACTTGCTAATGCTGCCATCCTTAATCATTAAGCACAAGAGCAGAAGCAACAACCCAGGTTTGAGAGTCCAGGTTATTCCACAGACAAGGTGTAGAATGAAGGCAAAAGGGACATGGAATGGCTACTAAAGGAGAGTAAATTATTAATGTGAATTGTGACCATCTTTCTGGCTGCGGAGGGGCAACTAACCTCCAATGTTTTCTTCCTCGCTCTGCAATGTACCGGTTTAGGTGTGTTCACTGTCTCCGCCCCCGCCAACATCCTCCCATGTTTTACACAGGGTGTGGGGTGGTTACACATACTCTCTGGTCCAATGGCTAAGGAGTACTATAATTGAATCTTGCTGAAACAGAGGAATGGAAAGGAAATCACTCTCAAGACTTGGTGCTGGATGCAGGAACTGAATAGACCTTGGTTTTCCCCTTTTGTGGAAATGGGAGAAGACTGCTGGTGGTTTGAGATAGGAGTACAATGTTAGGCAGGGGATTTTTTTTTTTTAAAGCTAACGCATAAATATACATATATGTTCACTGTAGGAAACAAAAGACATGAAGTATAATGGGTATTTATTTTTGACCACCTAATACCTAGAATTCTTAATTATATCCAGATCATCTTGGTTATATCATCATAACCACTGAGAAGGATCATCACAAATCCAGTCTCAGGAGGAAAAAAACCTGGTTGTTAAAGCAACACAACTGTTCTAAAAGGCTCTACATTTTGCTTATCTCCACTAGGAGTAATACAGGTGATGAATAGTAACAGAACTAGTAGCAATCACAAAGAGAAAGGGAGACTCTTTAACAAACTAGTTATAAACAAAAGCTAGACTTAGTCATTGCTGCTTAGACTGCAAAGATGCTGAAATTCCTCACAAGAGAAATGCTTTAGCTGATGACCCTGTCACTCTGAAACAATCCTTTTGATAACACAGTATCTTACAGAATGATGTTTACTAGGAATGTTCCCATTATGTTATTGCCTAATCGATGCATTTAACTGAGTGCTAGATGCTTTTCATGAATGCTTTCTCATGAAAATGTAAGTAAAATAAGGCCTCCTATATTTACCTAAGAAATAAAAGGAAAGGAAAACACATCACATAAGCCCAAAGAGGAAGCAGGACCATTAAGTGCTATAAAAATGCTTCCCTTAAGGAGCATCATTGGTCTTCTACTAGAGGGCAACCCAGAGAGCCAAAATGGAGGTGGTATTTGGAATAGCTTCAAAGTGTAAGAAACAGGACACCTGAGCTTCACAATTCAAATCTCTAATACCATATTAGCATATAAGTTGAAATAATTAAATTACTTAGCTCCCTGACTTGAAAGTAAACTCCTTATTAAAGGCAAAAACTAGTCTTACTCATTTTTGTATCTCTCGAACCCACTGAGTTGTTGAGACTCAATGGGTATTTTAAAAGCTGAACCACAAAAGGGCATTTATTAGAAGGATCAAGCCTTATGTAAGGTAAGTATTCCTAACATAAAACACATATGTAAGAATAGAGTTAAGAAACGTAAGTGCGCTCAACTATTCATTCATTCAGCAAACATTTACCGAGCATCCATTATGTATCTGGCACAGTGGGAGAGGTTTTGTACATCAACACTGATTCAACTGTGTTCCTTTAATTTCTATAGCTCTAAACTTGTGGCTCAAATAAAGGTATCTGACAAAGGGCCTATGAAAATATAAATCTGAAATTACTGAATCAAGTGTAGAAGAAATATCATATGGCATTCATTCGATCCTATTTTATAAACAAAAAGTTGAGAACCAGATTGAATAACTGACTTATCCAAGAAAGCAGTTACTTAGTAGAAGAACTAGGACAAAAAATGTAGATTTCTGAGTTTTCAAACCAATATTTTTCAGTGTACTACAAGGGCTAAAAGTATTTATTTATGTATTTTTTTAAAGATTTAATTTATTTATTTGAGAAAGAGTGAGACAGAGAGAGGACAAGCAGGGGGAGAGGAAGAGGGAGAAGCAGACTCCATGCTGAGCTGGGAGCCCAATGTGGCTGGGTCCCAGGACCCTGGGATCACGACCTGAGCCAAAGGCAGATGCTTAGCCTTCTGAACCTCCCAGGCACCCCAGTAACAGACTTTTTAAAGGATTATTTCATAATCTAAGTATATGTTTGCCAAGGCAAAAAAGAGACAAATAAGTGTATGCTAAATTGGACTAAAGAACTGAGCTGTAAGTTTCATGACCCACCAGTGGATCACAAGGATCCTTGAGTCTGGCTGAAACTGATCAGGAAAGAAATGCCTGTCCTTTCTTCAGATCTTTTGAACTAGCAGAGACATGATTTTACGTGACTGATGCTACCCTTTTACAACAGGGTCAGCAAATTGTGGCACATCTTGTATAGCCTTCCAGCTAAAAATGGTTGTTACGTTTTTAAAGAATTAAGGGGGGAAAACACCAAAAAAGAACCAAAAAGAATAATCAAGAGATGAGATGTGATCACAAAGCCTAAAATATTTACTATCTGGCTCTTTACAGAAAAAGTTGGCCAAACCCTGTCCTAAATTAGTCAAAATTACTAAAACTTTGTATTCACATAGTCTGACTCAGTGTTACTACAGGGTATGAAGTACTCACTATGTTACTAAGCCTATGTGGTACAATATTTAACAATGCTGCAAATTTTTCACCAACCAGGCATGTATACTGAGTTGAATTTCCGCAATTTTCAGAAAGAATACATAATCAGTACATTACAGGTGCTGGCTTGATAGGTTATTTCAAATGCTGCTCTTTTCACCTTAATTTAGAAACAGAATTACAGTTACCTTCTGTCTATTGGCTGAACATTTTTGTAGAGTAACTGTTGTATTGTTACCCCTCTATTATTTTATTACTCTCCAATTTTTCACTATCTCTTAATTCTTTTTCTTCTGGCAGATAAAAACAGTAGGATAGTGGTCCGGAGGCTCTTTTGCCTACCCAAGTTAACCATATTAAAAAATGCTGAGGAGGACTCCGGGTGCTAGCCGGGCCCGGCGTGCGGGGCGGCATGGAGGGGCCGCCGGCTGCCGCGGGTGGGGAGGTCTCCTTGCACAACTTCAGCGCGAGGCTGTGGGAGCAGCTCGTCCACTTCCATGTCATGCGGCTGACGGACTCGCTGTTCCTGTGGGTAGGAGCCACGCCGCACCTGCGCAACCTCGCCGTGGCCATGTGCAACCGCTACGATTCCATCCCTGTGACTACCTCCCTCCTCGGAGACACTTCTGACACCACCTCTACTGGCCTTGCACAGCGCTTAGCCAGGAAGACCAAGAAACAGGTGTTTGTCAGCTATAACCTTCAAAACACAGACAGTAACTTCACATTACTGGTAGAAAACAGGATCAAGGAAGAAATGGAGGCTTTTCCGGAAAAGTTCTAGCAGAGTGGCAGAAGTGAGGATTTGTAACTTATATACAATATACATTGAAATAAAGGGATTGAATTCCAAAAAAAAAAAAAAAATGCTGAGGAGAGATGAGCTTACTCATCCTTTTCAGGAGTCACAATAAGGTCTCTATGCAGATGACAAGCAGGCTGGTGATGTGAAAAAGCAGATAAGCATTCCTAGTTTCTCCCAAGTCAGGTTCTTTATGGATTCACTTCATTATCTAGTCTGGGATATTGTAAATTTATAGGATAGTCATATTCAATTCTAATTGGCATATGCTTAACTTTAAAGAAAATACTCATGAAATATGAAAATTAAGGAACAAATTCTTTGCATATCCATAAAGTGTCCTGAAGAAAAATTCACCTACTACATGGAGGTAGGATTAAGTTCAGTGAACAAATACAATGAACAAATTGTTTTTACATTACCTACAATTTTGAACTATTTGCACCATTATATTTCTAGAGAGATGACTTTAAAGAATACATCACATTTTTTCATAACATAAAGAGAACACTATTTCCTACACACCCCAATTGGTACATTATTACTTTCTCAAAAACCAAGCCGTCCCCTTTCCAGTGCTCACCTTTAGTAACAAAGACCCGTTCTAGTCCACGTGGGTCTGCTGCCATCTAGTGGATTCCTTAAGGGAAAAATGCTGCATGGCAAACTATTTTTTTGCCCTAAAAATCGTAGGTAGGCGTAAGTTGGTACAGGTAGGGGCTATGTGATGTTCCAACCTGTCACAGTTCACTGGGGGTATGAGGAGGATGCGATCTGACCAGGGAGAGTGGCCAGCAGGCGGGGGCACCTGGGCCAGCCCTACCAGGCACACAGAACTTTCCAAGAATTATCTCCAAAAAACAGAACAGAATATGGCTATTTTCTAAGCACTAAACATCTCTGCTGCTCAACCCCCCCAGATAACTCAGAATTGTAATAACCAATCACAGAAAACAAAATAATAGGAAAGCCCCTGGGCAGGTGAATTTGAGACTTGGACTCAGTGTCAGGCACATTATACGGTATAAATGTGCAGACCATGGGGCGCCTGGGTGGCTCAGTGGGTTAAGCCGCTGCCTTGGGCTCGGGTCATGATCTCAGGGTCCTGGGATGGAGTCCCGCATCGGGCTCTCTGCTCAGCAGGGAGCCTGCTTCCCTCCCTCTCTCTCTGCCTGCCTCTCTGTCTACTTGTGATCTCTCTCTGTCAAATAAATAAAATCTTTAAAAAAAAATTAAAATAAAATAAATGTGCAGACCAGCAAAAGCAGCCTTGCAGCCAGACAGCCTGACGACACCGAAACCTGACCTCACTACTTCCTAGCTGCTGACCCCTGGCAACTCACGTAATCTCTCCAAGCTCTAACTGCCTCAGCAGTCAAATGGAGAGAAAAATCACCTCTTTTTCAGTTATGAATTTCAACTGAGAACAATGTATGGAAACACCTTATACTGGAAATTGTAAGAAAGAGTTTAATAAATGGGAGCTAATGGTGTGAAGCAGTTTATGTCTTTCTCCTGGAAGTCAGAAATGAACAATAAGAATATACATTTTTTTTAAGAGAGAGCGAACATGTGAACGAGCAGAGAGGGGATGCAGAGAGAGAACCTTAAGCAGGCTCCTAGCTCACTGCAGAACCTGACATGGGGCTCCATCTCACGACCATGAGATCAGGACCTGAGCCAAAATCAAGTCAGGCACTTAAGTGACTGAGCACCCCCCCCCCCCCGCAGACCTCAAAGAGTATTCTTATTAACGGATCTTAGCTAACTAAGGTGAGCCATGCACTGAAACTTCATAATCTCTGATACAGTTACAAGAACTGCAGAGATGAAGATAAATATCAGCCGACACAGAACAGTTATATTCTATCATCCAACACACGGAAGAGTTAGCTGTTGCTAACACTGACAAGTATCTAGCAGTTACTTACCAATGATAGATCTGAAACTGAACTAGAAAACAATGAAACATGAAAAGAAACAAATTCCATTTTAGCCTCCCCTCTTTTCTCATCTATCAATCAATCCCTCCACTCATTTTAAAGAAGGATTTGGAGTATTACAGGGGATGATAGCTATGAAAACATTTTGAAATGGCGTAGAACTCTTTAAGAATAAAAGGTACTGTTACTGGTAGGTTTACCATAATTCGAGGTAGAACCATTAGGTTAGGTTCATTACAGTGTACAAGATGCACAGTAGAAATACATAATTAAAAAATTAGTGAGTTGAAAAAAAGTATCAATATAAAAAGGTGCTAAGAAAAAACAATCAAGTGAAACTGAGCGATATCATAGATCAAGAAAAACCAAGAAAAGTGTATTAATTCTAAAAAAGCACTAGCTAGGGAACCCCCCCCCCCCCCGAGAATCTGAAAGACAGCTACTAAAATAATTATGGGCATTTTTCCAATATGCTCCCTATCTCATGCTCTGTCTTGTGACCTGGGTGGGCAGTTTATCTTCTTTGTGGGTAAAAGAACTAAAGCAAACTGTGGAGAGGAAAAGGGGTAAGAGCAAGATAAAAGATCTTCTAAAGGAGAGTCTTTTTTTTTTTTTTTTTAAAGATTTTATTTATTTATTTGACAGAGAGAAATCACAAGCAGGCAGAGAGGCAGGCAGAGAGAGAGGAGGAAGCAGGCTCCCTGCTGAGCAGAAAGCCCGATGCGGGGCTCGAACCCAGGACCTGGGATCATGACCTGAGCCGAAGGCAGCGGCTTAACCCACTGAGCCACCCAGGCGCCCCTAAAGGAGAGTCTTGAGCTGAGGCTCCACAAGGGAGTCTGTGCCTCCAGAGGCCAAGCCCACTGGCTCACCAAGCTCTCCTTCCAGAACTAACTAGCACGCCTGCATGCACAGCCTCTTCCACAAAGTGGTCTCAAACACTGAACACATTTCTTTTCAAGTTTCTCATTGGTTTTCTTCCCAGATATTTCAAAGGCAGGAAGGCATACAGATGAACAAAGTGGAAATGCAGGGTATTTTAAAACTACTGCAGATTCACAAAGAGTTAAATCTGAGGGCACGGTTCGTAAAAATTTCAAGCCATTTGAAAACTGTATGTAAACTGTACTCTGGACTTCTAAGATGGCTGGAGTATTACAAACTCTCTTAGCAAAGATATTCAGTGCTACCATTTTATCACACGGATCTACTCAGTTTACCTACTGCTCTGAGGGAGTCTAGACTCAGAAGTAATGAAGGCTGGAGGCAGATGCAGCCCCTTGAGAAGGTGATTTGTTTGAGCAGCAAACCCAGGCAAGGACTCCCCACTGGCCAAGCCCTGCCCCTCCAGCAATCCAGCCTTCCTGGTCCTCCTGGCACACCTTCTTGACAAGCTGCCCTCCTGTCACCCACCGAATGGCCCATTCATTCTCTTTCTGCTCCAAAAGCCCCCAAGCTATGTCACGAAGTTCACCTCCAGTTTCTATTGCAGCAATTTCCAAACTGTCACCTCACTCCTAATTTCTGATCAGTTCCGTCTACCAAGACACTGCTACTCAGATGTCACTAACTAAAATGGATTGAACATAGATCATGGTGTAAGTCTGTTTCTGAATCTTCCCTCCTGAAATCACGGAGAACAAAGTGGGGGAGGGAGAGAAAACCCACAGAAGTTTTGTTTTCAGAGAAATGAGGACAATAAAAAAGTCTAAAAAACATATACATGTGGGCAAAAGCAACAGAAAAGAGCAGCTCCTGAGTGAGAAGCTGTATGGGTAGGGTAGGGAGTAAGGGGGCTGCAGAGCGGTAGAAGGGAGGCAGAGCTCCAAGATGAAGATGTGGGCAGCAAAGGAACTGGACACCCTCTTGGGGAAGGAGGAAGAAGGAGGTGGGGCCATGCTCAGGGCCTCTAGGCTGCTGACTTCTAAAAGTACCATCTTTCCCTAAGAGCAGGCAGATGCCTTACAGAAAGGTAGCTGTGTGTCTTGGGACCAAGAGAGTGATGCAGGGCTATGAGGACTGGAGGGGGAGGACCTTCCACACAAGACTGGGTTTTGAGAGGCAGAGGGGGAAAGAAACAGGGCCTCAGGACATGAGAAATGAGCACCTGAGCGGAGTGACTCAGCACTCCTCCCCTCACAGGACTCCCCTGCCAGGAAAACCAAACTCATTCCGTTGAATAACATAAAAAGAACAGATACAGCAACCACAAAAAAAGACCATAACAGGGGTGCCTGGGTGGCTCAGTGGGTTAAAGCCTCTGCCTTCGGCTCAGGTCATGATCCCAGGGTCCTGGGATCGAGCCCCACATCAGGCTCTCTGCTCAGCAGGGAGCCTGCTTCCCTCTCTCTCTCTCTGCCTGCCTCTCTGCCTGCTTGTGATCTCTGTCTGTCAAATAAATTAATTAATTAATTAAAAAAAAAAGACCATAACAATTGTGGAAAAGAATGGCAAAATTCCCTTCGAGAAAACACAGCAGGAAAAAATGTGGCCACAAAGTGGTAAAGTGGATAGGGTAAAAATTATAGCCCAAAATAGCACCACCGTTTTTTTTGTTTTGTTTTGTTTTTTGTTTGTTTGTTTGTTTGTTTTAAACCCAATGAGACAATTGCAATTTTAAAGCTAGAGCACAAAAGAACTCATAGATGAGATGGCTAGATAGTAGGCCCTGGGGAAGTAGAAACGTGAACTCAGGAAAGAAAGAGAAAGGCAAATTCAGAAGGGAAGACTAGTGACAAGGAGTACAAGAAAGAATGGACACACACAAAACCTCGAGGACCCTGTCACCACCACCCATTACAGCTGAGATCACTTTGTGTTCCTCGGCCATGCCTCCTCACCTGCTGATGGTTTTAGCTCCTGCCTCCTGGTCACTCTTGACTCCTGCCTCAGATCTCTGTTATATCAACATACATGTTGATGATCCCTCCACCAGCCTGGCCTCAGTTCTTTGCATGCTCCGCCCCCAAAGATCTGGTCCTCCATCCACCTTAGTCACACTCTTCAAGATCCTATCAAATGCTCGCTCAGTGCCAGTAACTAACTTTTCCATCACCTTCCTCTCATGCACACTATTTATAACCCACCACCTCCGGTATGTTATGCTCACTGCCACTGGGCCCTTGGTTCCAACAACAGGCCTCTGACCTACCAGAACCTTCCATCCTTTGGTCCTGTCATTTTGCCACTGTCACTCACACAGCCTCCCTGTCCTCCATGTCTTCAATCATCTCCTCACCCAACCCAAACTCTATGGTCAATCATCATATTCACTCTCTAGCACATGTCCTCCTCCAGCCCCTCCCTCCATTTACCTTAACCACTTGACAAACCCGGAACTCTGCTTGAGCCCAACACCATGCCTCCTCTATTAGATCAATGTGCTGCGCAGCATTTAATCTAACCTCTGTTCATGGACATTTTATCCTAAGACTATGTGTTTAAAAGTTGGGGAACTCACAATTTATGCTGACTCCACAAATGCATCCCTCTGAGTTCTACACAGATCAAATAAAGTGTGATGCTGACTACGTGATAAAATTCTCAGATCTGTTTCCACATTCCATTTATTTAAATGCTCAAAACCTTCGTTCTATCTGGAATGAAAAGTCCAACTCCTTACAGTGGCCCACAACCCAACCACAGCTCCTACTCTTCCCTTCTCTGTGCACACTGGCCTCCTCATCATTCCCCTAGTCCTGCTCCCACCGCAGGGCCCTTGTTCTTGTTATTCCCCACTAGAACATTCTTTCCCCAGAAGATCTAGCTAAGATAATTAATGAAGGTGGCCAAACTAAACAATGGATTTTCCATGGAGATGAAACTGTCTTATCTTGGAAGAAGATGCCATCTAGGACTTTCATAGCTTGAGAGAAGTCCATGCCTGGCTCCAAAGCTCCAAAGGACAGGCTGGCTCTCTTGTTATAAGCAGAGGTAGCTAATGACTTTTAGTTGAAGAGAGTGCTCATTTACCATTCCAAAAATCCCAGGGCCTTTAAGAATTATGCTAAATCTACTCTTCCTGTGCTCCAAAGATGAAAAACGAAGCCTGCATGATAGCACATCTGTTTACAACATGGTTTACTGAATATCTTAAGCCCACTGTTGAGACCTACTCTTCAGAAAAAAGATTCCTTTCAAAATATTACTGCTTATTGGGGATGCCTGGGTGACTCAGTCAGCTAAGCCTCTGATGCTTGATTTCAGCTCAAGTCATGAGCTCAGGGTCATGAGATCGACCCCCATGTTAGGTAGAGTCTGTTTGTCCACCTCCCTCTGCTCCTTCCCTGTCCCCATTTGTGTACACTCTCTCTCAAATCAATAAAATCTTCAAAACATATTATTGCTCACTGACAATGCATCTGGTTACCCAAGGACTCTGATGGAGATGTTCAACAAGATTAACTCTGTTCATGCTTGCTAACACAATATCCATTCTGCAGTCAATGGGAGTCATTTCAACTTTCAACTTTCAAGTCTTATTTAAGAAACACACTTCAGGGGGCACCTGGGTGGCTCAGTGGATTGGGCCGCTGCCTTCGGCTCAGGTCGTGATCTCGGGGTCCTGGGATCGAGTCCCGCATCGGGCTCTCTGCTCAGCAGGATGCCTGCTTCCCTCTCTCTCTCTCTGCCTGCCTCTCCGTCTACTTGTGATTTCTCTCTGTCAAATAAATAAATAAAATCTTTAAAAAAAAAAAAAAAAGAAAGAAACACACTTCATAAGACTATAGCTGTCCCCAATAGTGACTCCTCTCATGGGTCTAGGAAAAGTAAATTTAAAATTTCTGGAAAAGAGTTACCATTCTAGATGCCATTAAGAACATTCATGATTCATAAGAAGGCAAAACGTCAACCTGCACAGCGGCTGGGAAGAAGTCAATTCCAACCCTTATGGATGACTCTGAGAGGCTCAAGACTTCAGCTTAGGAGGAAACTGCAGATGTGGCAGACAGACCAAGAGAACTAGAATTAAAAGTGGAGCCTGAAGATGTGACTGAATTGTTGCAATTCCGTCAGACATTAGTGGCTGAGAAGCTGCTTCCCGAAGAAGCTGGTTTCTTGAGCTGGAATCTATTCCTGATAAAGCTGCTGTAAAGACTATTGAAATGACAACAGAGGACTTAGAACATCACATCAACTTAGCTGGGCAGAGTTTGAGAGGATTGACTCCAATTTTTAAAGAAGTTCTGCTGTGGGTAAAATACTGTGAAACAGCATCCCATGCTACAGAGAAATTGTTCGCAAAGGGAAGAGGCAACTGATTCAGTAAACGTCACTGCTGTCTAATTTTAAGAAACTGCCACAGCCTCTTGCACCTTCAGCAGCCACCGCACTGCTCAGTCAGCAGGCATCAACATCGAGGCGAGACCCTCCAGGAGCCAAAAGATTATGACTCCCTAAAAGCTCATATGAGGGTCCACACGGTTTAGCAATAAAGTATTTTTTAGTTAAAGCATGTCCATTGTTTCTTTTTTTTTTTTTTTAAAGATTTTATTTATTTATTTGACAGAGAGAAATCACAAGTAAGCAGAGAGGCAGGCAGAGAGAGAGGAGGAAGCAGGCTGCATCGAGCAGAAAGCCCGATGTGGGGCTCGAACCCAGGACCTGGGATCATGACCTGAGCCGAAGGCAGCGGCTTAACCCACTGAGCCACCCAGGCGCCCCGTGTCCATTGTTTCTTTAAACATAAAGCTACTGTACATTTAACAGGCTACAATATAATATAAATGTAACTATATGCACTGGGAAACTGAAAATTTAACTTACTTTATTGGTCTGCAACCAAACCCACAATATCTCCAAGGTATGCCAGTAGTTAAAAGATACTAACTTTAGTTAAAAGATACTAACTTTACACATCTTCTAGAGACTTCTGAATCAGGCAGAGTATACTGGCAATACTGTATAACTCAAATCACTGGATGTACTTCCACCACCCTGCCCAGCTCTCCTCCCAAGCCCCAACAGCAAGATAGTGCTCTAGGTATTCACAAATAAGCAAGCGTCAGCTGGATTTTTAGCTAACAGTTTTCACAGTCCTCACTAAGAAAATAACAGTCCACACGCTAGGAAGGAATCTTATTCATGACTGTGGGCAGCCCTTGGGCTTTAAAAGGGGTAACGGCTAAGCTATCCCAGAGAAGTAGCTGGCCATACTCAGTATCAGTGACATGCTACCCCAACAATGGTTTCTTCAAATAATGACCAAAATAATGACACTACAACAAGAAAAGACTAGCAAAATAAATGCACCAAACCTACAGAACACTATTTTGTAAGACTTAGAGGTTCAGCCAAATAAATTAACAGGCAAATCAATTAATACCTGCTTTTAAAAAAAAATCCAGTTTGGAATGAGTATAAATGACAATTACTCTTTAATGGAAAATATTGCTCAGTAACTGGTGAAAAACAACATAAAAGAGTCAAAGAGAGGAGGACAAGAACTGTCATAACTATTACAGGAAACCCAAACTAAACAACCTAGCCTAACATCTGCTGTCTGGCTCCCACAGCAACACTGAACCAACGAAAATGTACAGATAGGCAGCACCCCGGGACCGTTGAGAGGTCATTACACAACCAACCACAAACTTCATTTTAATAAAAGAGAAGCTACTCTGTGATATATAAGTACTAAGCATACTGAATATATTTATAGTGAAAAAATACAATAATAATTAAAATGTTTTTACATAACATGGGTGGGGAAACATACATGAGGATTTTATCATATAATCAGCCTCATACCTTACCTACATGGAATGTAGGAGGACTCATGTGTGGAGGCAGCATAAATGATAAGTTCCTCGACTTTTAAACATACAATCTTAGGGCAAAATGTCCATTAATAAAGGTTTGGTTAAATGATGTGTGACACACTCATAATGGAAAATTATTTGGCCAACAGAGAAGACCAAAAAAAGTAAGCAGGAAAAGAAATGTCTAGTATGATTTTGTTTCCATAAAAAAAAAAAAAAAATGAAAGAATATAATTATGTGTAAACACTTCTGTAGCCATCAGATTCACGTTCCGTCATAAACAGCACTCATGTTTGGTCATGTAGGAAAAGCCATCAGAGAGGGAAAAAAAATTGTCGCTCTCTGTTAAAATTCTCTTGGAGAAGGCATTAATTCCCACACCTATCTCTACGCTGTGTCAACACCCTAGCCATGAAGAAAATTACAGTAATGAGAGAGCAAAGGTACTAAGTTTTTCTGTTCAGGGGAAAAGATCCAACTAAATATTTTCAGATGAGTGATGTTAAACTTAGCTATATCAAACAGCATTGGGGGGAGGGACAAGTTTTCATCTCTTTTTCCTCTATAAACCACCTTTACATCCACCAAAACCCACAGAGACTGCTCCCCAAGAAAAAAAGACACATCCCTAATTCCTGGGTAAATATACAGTTCCAGTAAATTTATTAACTTCTCAGGACTGGAGCTTTGTTTTTTAAAAGAAAAGTTGGCCCTGGCACCAAAAAAGAGAAGTTGATGATATTGCTTCCCTTTTGTTTAGTCATGTGTTGAGAGGCAAAAACAAGGGACCCCTTCACCAGACTCCAATGAAAAGAACTGTATTCATTCTCAAAAGTAACAAAAGGACTCACACATTTATATAGATTTTATATTTCATCTCAAAGTCCTAGGAACCTCATGAGGACAAAAGGCAAGCACTGATCCTTTTTAATAAATAAGGAAAGGACCCATACAGAATGAGAGCTAATCACAACACAAAGAAACCAGTAATATTTTTGCAACTCTAAACAAGTCTGTGTTGAAACAATCTACAGGAAATAAATGATAGAAAATGAAACAGTGAAGATTCAGCATAAACATTTTCCATTCACCTTCTCTTCATCTTTACAACATGGGTTTAAGTTTACACATTTTATGCCCCCCTAGGAGGTTCTGCTTTCCTGAACCCTCTGGAATGAACACACATGCACATATGACATGTTATGCATATTTTAGCAGAAAACTTCTACACTCATAAATGCAGCTGAGTAGTATTTTATGTTACCAATAGATCTAATTTGTTCATTTCCCATAGGCTAACTCGTAGCCATTCTCTTTCTCTTTCAGATTATTCTTTTTAAAAAATACTCAAATGCCAGAATTCTTATTAACATTGGTGGTAAGACTTACTATGTGTACCCATGGGAAGATTTTATTTCAATGACTAATTGACTAATGACTAATGACTAAAACAATATTCTTTCTTTCTTTTTAAAGATTGTATTTATTTATTCCTCAGAGAGAGAGAGGGAGAGCGCACAGGTGGGGGGAGCAGCAGTTAGAGGAAGTCTGATATGGGACTCGGGACTCCAACTCAGGACCCCTGGATCATGACCTGAGCCAAAGGCCACCTGAGCCACCCAGACACCCCACTGATGACGATGTTTCACGGTCAACTGCTGATATTTCTACTTATGTTTCCTTCAATTCATACCTTAATTTTTTTTTCCCCAACATCCATAACCCCACCCCCCCTCTCCCAACACCCCTCCCCCCATCAACCCTCAGTTTGTTTTGTGAGATTAAGAGTCACTTATGGTTTGTCTCCCTCCCAATCCCATCTTGTTACTTTTTCTTCTCCTACCCCCTTAACCCCCTATGTTGCATCTCCTCTCCCTCATATCAGGGAGATCATATGATAGCTGTCTTTCTCTGATTGACTTACTTCGCTAAGCATGATACCCTCTAGTTCCATCCACGTCATCGCAAATGGCAAGATTTCATTTCTTTTGAGGGCTGCATAGTACTCCATTGTGTATATATACCACATCTTCTTTATCCATTCGTCTGTTGATGGACATCTAGGTTCTTTCCATAGTTTGGCTATTGTAGACATTGCTGCTATAAACATTCGGGTGCACGTGCCCCTTCGGATCACAATTCATACCTTAATTAATGCAGACACAATTCACACCAGAATCCTTTGTGACTGCAACTCTCCCATCTTCTAATACTTAGAAATAACACACAAGTCTTAGCGGAACTCTAGCTGGTCTTGTGAAGACTATTTCAATTACAGAATTTTAAAAGTATGTGTTATGGATCCAGATATGGCAATCAGTCTCTTAATAACAAAGAGAACAATCCTGCATCTGCTGGAAGAGCTTTCAAGATTCTTTAAAACTTTGGTCACAATTACAGCTTGTTAAAGTTGAAAGAGACCATAACCCAGCCCAGAGAAAATATATGTAAGAAAATCACGTCCTGGGAATGAAAGAGATTACTCAAGGTCACACTGCTACCAGGATCTGATTTCAGGAAGTGTGTACACACTTACAGAGAGCTTGCTTAATTAGAAATCTTTCCTATCATCTCGCCGATTTTCCTACCTCAGCGACGTTCTAAAAAGTCTGATTCTAATCAGGGAATTGCAATATAAATCACAATGAGATAGAACTATGTCTAAAGGGGTGAAATTTAAGACTGTAAAGGCCAAATGCTGGCAAGGATTTGGAGCAAAATGAACTCTGATACACTGGCTGGTAGAGTATAACCTGGTATGATGACTTTAGGTAACCACTAACTACAGCTAAATGTACATGCACCCTGTAACCGTACTCTTAGGCATGTAAGTCAGACAAAAGAACATGTAAAAATGTTAAGCATTGCTCATAACAGCAAAAAAGAAAAACAAAAAGCCAGAGACATTCTTTTTTTTTTTTTTTTTAAAGATTTTATTTATTTATTTATTTGAGAGAGAGACAGTGAGAGAGAGCATGAGCTAGGAGAAGGTCAGAGGGAGAAGCAGACTCCCCATGGAGCTGGGAGCCTGATGTGGGACTCGATCCCGGGATTCCGGGATCATGACCTGAGCCGAAGGCAGTCGTCCAACCAACTGAGCCACCCAGGCGTCCCAGCCAGAGACATTCTAAATGTACATAAACAGCAAAAGAATAAACAGCCTGTGGTCTGGTTGAATATGGAATACTATGTAATAATGAAAACATATGACCTACAGCTACACGCCACAACATGATGAACCGTACAAATATAACGGGAGAAAGAAGTCCAGCATGAAACATAATACATGACTCTACTAAAGTTAAGAAATTAGGACTATCAGTCAGTCATGTTAGAGGTTTACCTTTAGAGAGTATGAGGCAGGTAAAACATGAGAAGGGCCTCAGGGTACTGGTAATGTTCTCCTTCTTGGTATATGTGGTGTTGTAACAATTTATTGAGTTATATACTAATAACTGGTGTACTATTCTCTCTATACATTATAGCTCTATTTTTTAAAGATTAAAAAAAATGTTCAGTTATGTGATGGATTTCAATAATTTATTCTTCTTTCAAAAACATGAGTTACTTCTGTGTGTTTTTGTAACTCTAAACAAGTCTGTGTTGAAATAATCTACAGGATATAAATGATACCATTTATTCAAAAATGAATACATTTTTCTGGGTTTGGTTGTTTGCTTGCACAAGGATGAATGGTTCCAGTGAAAATATCCTACTCTGCTTTACCTTATGTAATAGGCTCAGCCATTCCCACCCATAAAGGCTTGTTCATCCTTACACTACCCATCACTGGTAGGAGTTTGTGTCAAAGAAAATACAGACAGGTGATAAAGGGTAACTGGTGTACATCTCATCTCCAAATACTACTAATAAAAATGTTATCTGTAAATATCTCAAGCCAAAGCTTGAGCATTAAGTCCAAGCATTTCTTAGATGCATGATCATCTTCTAGACCTGGGATAACAAATCGTTTTATTGACATGCCAACTCCTGTCTATTGGGAATGGTTGTCTGGTGCACTGGATTGAGAAAGACTGGATGCCATGGTGGGGTCATCAATGGAACAGTGTCTGTGCCACAGGCAAAGGATGGAGCTGCTGGGGCACAAATACTTTACTGACTCTGTGACAGAGTCAACAACAAAACACTTTCTCTCACAGGGTAAAAATATTTTCTTCATCGGGATCACATTGAGATCTAAATAACTTTCCTCATTGCTTCCACCTCTACCCCCACCACCCTCTACAATCTGTCAATAAAATTCCATATTCAGGAAAATTTTCAAATAAATAGTTACATTAAGGCAAAAATATGTATTTTCTTAATTATTTTAAATACTCTAGAGAAATCCCTAATAAAGTTCTAATCTTTACACTTATTAGTCATTCTTAAAAAGTTATGTTAATGTAATTTATTTCTATCTATTTTACATTTATGAATTTACACTGTTTAAATATTTTAATATAAATTATATTATTGTAATATGATTTAAATAATTCACTAGTAAAGAAAGTTGATAAGACTACAGATTATTTTTAACAAAAAGTATCTTAAGACAAAAAAAAGTTAAAAATATCTTGTTTCATCTGTTCTACTCTTTGCAAAACAGAACTTTCAAGATATAATACTAGTTAAAGAAAAAATTCCAATCTTAATAAATGTTATTCTTGGGTCCCTCCCAGAATAAAAAATCTTTTTGATTGCTATTTTCTTTTTTGGTATAAACTGAGCCATAAAAATTAATATTTTGCAAGTTTTCCCTGATCTCAATCAAAAGTAATATCAAAATAAACTTCTCGGGTGCCTGGGTGGCTCAGTGGTTTAAAGCCTTTGCCTTCGGCTCAGGTCATGATCCCAGGGTCCTGGGATCGAGCCCCACATCGGGCTCTCTGCTCAGCAGGGAGCCTGCTTCCTTCTCTCTCTATGCCTGCTTCTCTGCCTACTTGTGATCTCTGTCAAATAAATAAAATCTTAAAATAAATAAATAAATAAATAAAAATAAACTTCTCCCACTGCAGTATTTAGGAAGACATAAGCTTTAGTTGAACAGGTGCACATATTCTAACAAGGGTATTACCCTACTTACAGCATCTTCTTTTAAGATTTCTTTTGTGCAACTAGATAATTTGTCCGGACACAAATTTAAGAGATGCAAATGTAGTGTGAAGAGAAACACCTAAATGTGGTGCAAAGTACCATCTTATTCAATCACATCCAGTATTATTAGCACTACCAGATGGGGAAAAAATGAACTGAAATTTCACACTTCTGCCTTTCACTTCCACGTGATTTCTTCATATCCGATTCAGTGATGCACACGGGGTAGGTTAGATCTTTAACACTAACAAACTCTACCTCTCTAAACTTCCCTTCATTCAGACACTGACTCTCAGAATTAGAAAAGATACATAGTGATGATTGGTTTCACTAAATTCATGATCCCAAATCTCAAGTGAGTACTCAACATGTGAAACAACCCTTCATTCCAAGGTATGTCAGTCCTTTCCATTGTCAAAACTATAACTAATCACTTTCTCCTTTCCATAAACTTCCCATAGCCTTCCAGCCCCTTCTCTGCCTAATGCCTTTGGCTCCTATTTCATTTAAAACCAGGCCACCCAGACGGAACCTCCCATCTTTGCCCACCACATTTATATTCATGCCATACTCTGCCTGGGCTCTGTACAGTGAACGAAATGGAAACCGGGCACTGGTGACCCATTCCCCTCCTCCTCTCACCTTCAGAGACCTTTCTTTTGCAATTGTACTCTCGGTAGACTCTCTCTTATGTAGCAGAAAAATGCAGCCTCTTCTTTGACCCTCTTTCTACTTCAATGGTAGAATCCTCCAATTGCCTACTAAATACTGATGGAGCAAGCCCCAATTTTAGTAAGCATAGTGCAATCCAGCCTTCCCAGCAGCTACGTGAAGCCATGTGACTATACATAAACTTTGCTCAATGATACAAGCAGAGGGGAGTAGGAGTCTAGGAAAGCTCTTTAGTTGAAAAAGGATCAGTTCTTCTCCCTCCTTTTCTCCATCACACTCAGACATGAATAGGAGATCTTTCTTTCTTTCTTCCTTTCTACTTTCTTTCAGATTTTATTTATTTGACAGAGAGCGAGAGAGCAGGAGCAGGGGGAGTGGCAGGCAGAGGGAGAAGCAGGATCCCTGCTAAAGTAGGACTCTGGTATCATGACCTGAGCCAAAGGCAGACGCTTAACTGACTGAGCCACCCAGGTGACCTGAGGCCGCTCCTTTCCAAGCAACAAGCCTGCCGTATCCAATTCTCTGCTTTTAGTCTCTCAGCAGCACGAGACACAGGTGATGGCTCACTCGGCCCCGAAACACTTTTTCTGATTTCTGGAAATCCACCAGATCCTGATTCCTTCTTACCTCCCCAGTCACTCTGATTCTTCATGCCTTCTCCCTGCCTTCCTGACTTCTACATTTTTAACACTCCTGCTCTCTGCTCCTACTCCTTTGTGATTGTTTTAGACCCATGGTTTCAAATATTATTTATCCTCTGATGACACTCTGATCTCCGAATTCATAAATCTAAACTAGATGTCTGACGTCTCTACTCAGGTGTTTAAAAGACATCTCAACACTGGGGAGGTATGTGCTAGGGTGAGTGCTGTGAAGTGTGTAAGCCTGACGATTCACAGACCTGTACCTCTGGGGCTAATAATACATTACATGTTAATTTAAAAAAAAAAAAAGACATCTCAAACTTTACTTCACCAAAAAATTCTCTCTGTTTCTGAATTACAGTCCTTCCCACCTCAGTATATACTCGGCTGCTCAACGAAAACATGGAGTCACCCTGGACTTCCTTCTCTCTCTCTCAATCCACCCACATTCATCAGCAGGTCTTGTTGGCTCTGCCTCTGAAGAACATCCATCAGTTCTCTCTGTCCCCACTGCCACCACGCTGGTACGAACCAACATCACTCACCAGACCCGTGCGATGGACAACGAGTCCCCACCTCAAATTCCCCAAAGTCCACTTTCTAAGCAGCAGCAGCCAAAGCAATCTTTTCAAAGCACAGATCTGACTGTGTGTCTTCCTTCTTGAATGAAATCTAAACTCCCCGACAGCCTCCCCGGCTCAGGGCGGCCTGTCTGACCTCCTCTCTGATTTCATCTCCAGCCATAAATGCCTCACATGCTGTGTTTCAGCCACACCAGGCTTCCCTTTCTTGTCTATTTTCTGAACACCCCAAGCTCTGAACTGCTTCAGGATCTTAATACCAGCTATGGTTGCTTCTAAATGTTCTTGTTATACATCTTCCCACTCCTAGACCCTTCTCGCCCTCACTCAGGGGACCACCTCGGCTATGGCAGCTTCCCCCTAAGGCACCTGCTCTCATACTACTCTCATTTTCATTATAGGACACCATGTCATTCGTTTTTTTTTAACTTCTTAAAAAATTTCATTTAAATTATTAGCATATACTGTATTATTAATTTCAGAAGTAGAGGTCAGCGATTCATCAGTTGCATATAACACCCAGTGCTTATTACATCATGTGCCCTCCTAATGCCCATCACCTGGTTACCCCCACACCATTAAATTTTTTTTTAACCATCGGTTTCTTCTTAACGCTATAAAGTACATGAGAAAAGGGCCGGAGGGTTCTTGCTTACTGTTGGATTTCCAGAGTCTGGTACCATGACTAGCAAGCAGTAGGTGCTCAATAAATTATTTGCCGAACGAACAGAGAATATCTTTTAATTATAAGTCACTTAGTCTGAACCATTATTCTAGTGTTTAAACCTCTAACAGACCTGAGAAACAGTATCTGACTACCATATACTCGTCACTTAGTAACAGGAACTGCACACCTCCTGAGCTTGGAAATTCCATCCCTGAATAACCAGGATTATTCAAAAGCCCTATCCTTCTAGAGCTGAAGTCTGGCTACAGTTGCTTCTATTCATTTGTGGAGACCTTCATGATCATGCAGAATACCTTTCTTATATTTTATATAAGACAGTGTTTCTAATATTTGAAGGTGGTGACTATAGCTTCTCATGGCTGAAGAGACCTAGTATTCTTTTTTTTCTTTTCTTTTCTTTTAAGATTTTATTTATTGAGAGAAAGAGAGCAGATGTATGAGGAAGGGAAAGGCAGAGGGAGAGAAAGAATCTCAAGCAGACTCCACACCTAACACAGAGCCTGATGCAGGGCTCGATCTCATAAACCCAAGATCATGACCTGAGCTGAAATCAAGAGTCAAATGCTTAACCAGCTGAGAAACCCAGCGCTCTCCACAGTCCAAAGCTGCCCCGAAGCACACAACAAAGTCACATACTTAGTTATGAGTTATGCCATGAATATGCAACTCTGGCCCAACGTATCACTCCTCATCTGGTTGGATCAACCGATCTCTTTCTCGGTGGACATGACTTAACTCTCACTTCCTTTCAGTTCAAGCCCACACATGATCTCCAGTCTGTGTATCTGTCATACCACTGGATAATTACTGCCTCTATGATCTCAGTGCCTACCCTCATTCCTCCTCCTCTTCCCAGAATTCCTAACATTCACTTTTCCCAGCCCAAAAGATCTGCCTGTCCTCCGGAGGAAGGCGTCCTGGTCTCCTTTCTTACACAAAGGTCCTGATTTTCCCACACATGTAAACTAAAATTATAACCTCTCTTAAATTTCACACATGAGCCTGAGGCCAACCAGCACTACTTCTAAGAAAGAAAAAGAATCTTGTTTTCTTTGGCTTTTATTATTATACCACTGTGCACAGCAACACTTTTTTAGAACCATCTGTAATCTACTTTTACTCCCTTTGCCTCCAAAACATGCTGACACCTTACTGAAATCATCTGGGTAGAGTAGTAACTTCTCAGAAGTTAATGATTAGATAAGAGAACATGGTTTGGTCATCTGAAAACATTCTTTATTTTCACAGTGTGTTAACCCATTCTGGTAAAGAGAACAGGAAGACTTAACAAAGTAAGCTGAAGAATAATGCTGTTTTAACATACCCTAAAAAAAAAAAACTCTTCAGGTAATACCCAAAGAGGCAAAATACTGATCACAAGGTAACTAAAAATAATCCACATATGTGATTAGCTATGATTCGGAAACACAATGTAAAACTTTAGGTTTTACTTTCGGCTCAAATCTGCTACAGTGATCTTTTAAACTACCAATCTATCTATCTATCTATCTATCCATCCCAAGGAGTAATAATTTCTAAAAAAATGCTACATGGGATTGGTCTACTAGGATAGCTTTTGACAGGTGTAGCACAGATAGTTTGTGGGAATTCTGAGAATTATCTTCTAGATCTGTCTCAATGGATTTAAATGTTGCCTTATTAGTTACTCCCTGCTCCTTAAAGATGGACCGTGTATTTTTCCCTCTACAAAACTTTATTTTTAATAAATGTAAACTCTTCTTGTACTCCCCAGTTTCAATACTATGGCATTTAATCAACAAGTCTCTTTAATCTCATCCAGAACCAGATGATTTTAAAGCAAATATAAGTATCTACCTTTTATATCTTTATTTCATTAATAAAATATTATGTGCATGGCACTCTATAGAAAAATGCAAAAGTATTACCTCTTCTAATGCAATTATCTTTCAGATTCGCTCTAAAGAATTCTAGCCTTCTTTTTTAAGAAATTTTTTATTTTTAATTTTAAGAGTTCTAGCCTTCTAAAATCTGTTTTTAGAGGATTGCTCCTCCCTTTCTCAGTCTGGGAGTTGTCCTATTATGAAACTCTAAGTTCAGTTAAGAATTGAAAACAGTGAAGTCAACTTACAACATTGTGTGATCTTCTGGATGTTAGAAGAGATACGCTGGGCCAGTAGAGCGGGGTCACCACCAACTCCCGGAGTGTAAGACATAGCTGATTCGCTTATTCACTAATTTCATCAGATGTTGGCGGGCTGGACAGTTTTCTAAGCAGTCACCTACAAAAGAGAAGTCACATAATTGTACTTTTAAAGTTACTGGCCTACATTTTCCAAATTATCACCTAACAGAGTTGAAATATGGCAAAGAGACACATCAAACAGTAAAACTCTCATGGCTATCAAAAACACTGGCCTTTGAAAGGTCCCAGTCATGTTAAATAATTAAAATAAAGCTCAAATTGTACATTCCCTTTGAAAACTTTGACCTAAGGATGAGTTGCCAAGTCCCTTTTTTGTGTATAATTTTAATTGTTTACATATTTTTCTCCTTAACTAAAGTGCCAGCAACTATAAAGCAGGGTCTACATGCGATGTATCTTTTCTTTCTCCAACATTTAAAAATTTCTGACATGGGGTGCCTGGGTGCCTCAGTGGGTTAAAGTCTCTGCCTTCCACTAAGCTCATGATCCTAGGGTGCTGGGATTAAGCCCTGCACTGAGCTCTCTGCTCGGCAGGGAGCCTGCTTCCCCCCAACCCCTCTCTGCCTGCCTCTCTGCCTACTTGTGATCTTTGTCAAATAAATAAATAAAATCTTTAAAAACAATAATAATTAAAAAATAAATAAAAATTCCTGACACAAAATGGGTATTTACATATTTATTAAATGGTATACAAACTTCAGGGTGTCCCCAGAAATGTCACTTTATCTAATTTAACACACAGAGGAACAGCTTCAGAACATAGGACTGATGGGTCTCTAATTGTAATAGCATAGGTCAATTTTGAGAGGCAGAGCTGACAAGTGACGGGAAAAGGGCATGCTCCGTAAAAGCTCACCACACCTTAGCAACAGAGCAAGGAGAACACACTCCTCTTCCAGAAGCCCGCATGAGGACAGGAAGCAAAGCTGGGGCACTGCCACAGGAAGGAGGCGAGAGGGAGCTCTTTTCGGTCTCAATGCACGCCATACCACATGTGTCGTGATTTGGAAAGAAAGACGGAAAGGGTATCCCTACATCAGGATTGGGCACAGCACAGACTCTCAACAACTCTACACCCATCTTTTCACTGAGTGCACTGACTGCAGCAAAGCTATAGGCAGTCCATGTGTGAACCAACTCTCTACTGAGAGTCTGCTAGGTGGCCAGCATGAAATGCAGCACTAGGGAGTGGCAAGCAAACAGGACAAGAATCTGCTCAATTCATGTTTGTAATTTAGGAGAGGGGAGAAACTTAGTAGAGTAAAACAAGAGCAACACAAATCAGCAAAAGGTCATGTGCCAGACAAAGGTGAGAGGCTAGGAAAAAGAAATTTTCACCATTGCCCTTATCTCGAAAGAATTTATGACACAGAAACAGAAGATGTGACTACCCGGGTATGACTGGTACAGAAAATGACAATGGCAAAGATGTGAAGCCTGGGACGCGTAGACCCAGGACGCACGTACAGGGCACTTGGCAGTGTGGAATTTCGGGAAGGCAGGGATGGTTGCTAGTCTACCTGGGATCAGGAGAGTCGTGGCTGGGACAAGTAGGAGACAACACGGAGAGAAATGACCCAACATTTCTTGCCCATCTGAGAAATGAAATGCATTTCACACAGACTGTCTATTCTAATTTTTAAAGCTTCCCCCTTAAAGGGGATAGTAGCAAATAAACCTTGTTTTAACAATAAGCGAACTGCGGCTTATAAAGATGAAGTAACTATAAATGTAATCCAACCACCTACCGTGTGGAGGTGGGGTTCAATCCCAGGGTTTGGGCTCCCAAGCCACCCATGCCTGCTACCACACAAAACTAAGGTCATGGAAAAGAGAGGGCCTTGAATGCTGGATTCAGTTTTACTATGTTGCAATAAGAAGCCACTGGAGATTGTTGGTAGGGGAGAAGAGGGCAGTTCTGGCAGGTAGGACACCTGTAGAACTGCTGAGACAGGCAGAACAGTACTGGCTCCATAGCTGAAACTCTGGTGCAACGTGGAATGTCCCTGGCCACCATGGAATTCCTGGGAACTTTCAGATGCTCTCCATTCATCCTTCATTGATTCACAGGTCCAATTTACCTATTCTGGGCTCTTCAGATCTCACCTAGTCCTATGGATAGACCTAAATCTCAACTCAGACAGCGGAACTGCCTCAGCAAGATGGCAGACAGCCTTGGCCTTGGGCCTGCAGCCACCCGAAGAGCTGGGGCCCAGTCAGAACAAGACTGGACTGAAACCAACACTATCGCATGCATCTCACAAATCACCAATTAGATCTTGAAATTCTGCATCTTTTTTTTTTTTCAATAAAACCTTGAGATATAATTCACAACCATGCAATTCACCCATTTAAATAAAGTGTACAATCCTGTCTCTGCAAACCCTCCCAATGTAGGCAACCACTAATCTACTTTATGTCTTCATGACTTTGTCTATTCTGTACATTTCCTCTGAATAAAATCACACAATGAGTTCCTTTGTGACCAGCCTCTTTCTCTTAGCATGTTGCCAAGGTCCATCCATATCGTAGCATAGATCAATAGGTCATTCCTTTTCATTAACAATTAATATTCCACTGACAAAAACAGGCAATTCTCTCCTGGCTCACTGACACCTTTCCTTCTCCTTTCCCCATTAACTAGAGCTCTAGAAAAACTGGCTCACTGCCAACACAAACATATGAAAGAGAAAACGTTTCTCACTTACTGTCTTCAGGAGGCTCCTCCCTCCACATACATAGTATTAAAACATTCCCCTTAACCCTCGAAACTCATGAGAGCCTAACCTAAGCCTTCTCCCTGTTTTTTTTCCAAGGCCCCCTTTTTCCCTCTTCAGAGAATCAATCAATTGGCTTAAAACACCACCAGTTTTCCTCATCCCTTTACTCAAGCAACTAAATTCTCAAAAGTTCCTGCTGTTGAGATAACTGGGCTTCTTCATCCAAAGAGGGGCTGCTGCTGGACTGGCTGGAATCTCCTTAGAGGAAGGGAACAGCGGGTTATCACCTCAGCTCTGCGTTGAATGAAGAATGAAAAGAAATATGCAAATGATGGAAGAGAAAGATCCATTAAAACTCAACAGGATTAACAATGGGTAATTCTTATTATCAAAGCATTTCGCTTAGGACTTCTAGATTTCTTTTCTCAGTCGATTCTTACGGCAGACCTCTGAGGTGGGTACACTTATTGCTCTGATTTTTCACATGAAAACACTAAGGCATAACAAGACTAAGTAACTTGCTTAATTTTAACAGCTAAAATTTGAAACTATATCTTACAGCGCATATTTTTAAAACACTAAACCATACTGCTTCATCATATAAAAAAATTCAGGACAGGTGAACCCACTCAATTAAAACAAAACAAATTTACCACCTTTCTGCAGACTCCACTCTTAAGATGAGGAACAGATAGCTACATGAGTAGATCAAGGTAACACAGCTGAATAGCTTAGTCCTTTTCTCTTATTCTGCTAATAGTGATATCTAGAAGACAACAATGGATGGCCCTTCTGATGATGAAATATGAGAAATAAAGGAGCCAAATGACTAAATTTACTGCAAAAACATATACACAAATAGATAAACCACAGTTACAGCTAACTATAAAGTGACTTAAAAGTAGGGCGCCTGGGTGGCTCAGCGGGTTAAGCCGCTGCCTTCGGCTCAGGTCATGATCTCAGGGTTCTGGGATCGAGTCCCGCATCGGGCTCTCTGCTCAGCGGAGAACCTGCTTCCTCCTCTCTCTCTCTGCCTGCCTCTCTGCTTGTGATCTCTGTCTCTGTCAAAGAAATTAAAAAAAAAAAAAAAAAAAAAAAGTGACTTAAAAGTTTATGATCTGGGGGCACCTGGGTGGCTCAGTGGTTAAAGCCTCTGCCTTTGGCTCAGGTCATGATCTCAGTCCCGCATCGGGCTCTCTGCTCAACAGGGAGCCTGCCTCCTCCTCCTGTCTCTCTCTGCCTGCCTCTCTGCCTACTTGTGATCTGTCTGTCAAATAAATAAAATTTAAAAAAAATTAAAAAAATAAAAGTTTATGATCTGTGCATATAGACTAGAATCAACTAAGTTATGCCGATAGCTGCGGTCCACATCAGTCTCCAGCACTTAGCCCAGAGCTAACAAGCACTAAAGGACTCTTGATGACTATTTTTTTTTTTTAAGATTTTATTTGCTTATTTGATAGAGATAGAGCGAGAGAGGAAAAACAAGCAAGGGCACTGGGAGAGGGAAAGCAGGCTTCCTGCGGAGCAAGGAGCCCGATGTGGGTCTCAATCCCAGCACCCTGGGATCATGACCTGAGCTGAAGACAGACGCTTAATGACTGAGGCACCCAGGCGCCCCTCTTGATGACTATTTTTGAAAGCTCATTCAGAATTCCTAGTTTTATTGCTCAGAATAACAACTCTTTATCTATACCTGCTCAATCAAATATTCAAATATCACATGTGAGGCCAGGGGCTTATACAGCAGGAAGTTCTACTGAATAGTGCTTATGTAGACATCTCAACAATTACCTTTCTATGAAAATATATGGACTGTAAGGGGAAAAAAGGAAAGAGAGGATCAAAGTGCAACAGTCATCACAAGGATATTCTCAAGACTTTCTATAGAGCACAAATAAAAGAACAAAGGGAACCGTGAAATCTTAAGTGTCAAACACTACCCCCAGGTACTACTACTGGACACACTGCAGAATCCCAAGACTCCCAATAAGCATAAATCTCATGCTCTATAAATCAAGCGTGGAGAGAACCACAGAAATAGTTTCATTTTCTAATTTGGGAGTACTAACATAAAACACTGGACTTCCTCCACACCATGCGCCAGAATGTAAGCTCCCGGGAGGGCAAGGTTTTGTCTGTTTTGTGCGCTATTCTAATCTCAGTACCTGCTTCTATAACAAATATTTGTACTTAATAAATATTTGTAGACTGAATCGATAAATGTACCTATTTCCTAAGAACACATACCTAGTCTGAGGATAAATAGTTATCAATCCTAAGACATTACATTCCAGTGTCTTCTTTCAGATCCTAAATGTACTGGGCTAAGTACTGCCTTAGGGCCTTTGCTGAGTGTCATTTCCCATTCCTAGAAGGCTTCTCCCATGATCCCCACATGACTGACTCCCTTACACCAGCGAAGTCTCACTGCATGTTGGATAAGTCTTTGGTGACTACTTGCATCCAAAATGAGAAATCACCACTCCTGCCACTCTCTGTTGATTTAACTTCCTTTCTCGTAGTGCTAATCACTATTTAAGATGATCTAGGTGGTCTACTGCTTATTATCTATCCATACCTCGGCGATATAAACACAAGACAACCTCGTCAGCCTTGTGGAATCCACAGTATCAGGTGCACGGTAGATGTTCCATAAGTGTGAAGGCGATCATTCTAGGGATGTGAGCATTTTCTACCCAAACCAAATTAACTGAATTCTTTAGCTCAGCATCTCCATCTATTAAACTATTATACTATTTGGTTTTACTCACAATACCAAGGATTATTTTTCACCCTTCCCTACACCAAAATGTCAAATGGAATCATGACAAACTTTACTCAGACTTACTGCCAGTGTTTTATATAATTTATTTTTCCACTGCCAGCACTTGGCTGAAGTTTGATATCCTAACCAAAACGAGGCTATGTTATTGGGAGCAGCTGAAGCAAAATAACTGAAGAAAAATGATTAATTAAGACATTAATGAGGTACTATGATATATTAACTTCTACAGCAAGTTTGAAACAAGAGCATATTTCTTAATTAGTCACAGTCTGAGACAAACTCCTCAAAGCGGCCTTCAAAACAGAGGCCAGGCACATCACAAGACACTGCTGAACACTGCTAGAAGTCTCTGCACGGGTGAGGCTAAGGCTGCTCCAGAAGAAACGTCCACCTGCAACATTACTCAACGCACAGCACTTCATAACCATTTTCTTCCAGATTCTGCACGTTTTAAATTACAGTCAAATACACTGATGTGAATTAAATAAAAAGTAATGTATGCATACAAGAGCCAAGCAAATACAAGAAATTTGAGAGGGAAAAAAAATACAGCATTTGACCAAAAGGTAATGTTATTTTCTTCTTCGTGTCTAAATTTTTAAAAAGCAGGAACCTAAAAACAAGGAGCCGGGTGGGTGGTGGTGGGGGGGGGATGTCTTGAAATATTTTATGTATTTTTAAACCAATTAATGACGTGTACTGAAATCAAAGAAAGTTAGCTTGCCTTCAAGCCAGACAGAAAACCAACTACAATGAGCCTCCGAATAAATGGCTAGGGCTCCTTCACTACAGCCATCTATTTTCAGTTCCCCTGTTTTCGGGAAGAGAACTTTAAAGTGCGTTTTCTAACTCCACGAGTCGCAAAGAGGAAGAGGTCACTTGCTGTCCCGCTCCTGGCAGAAGCAGGTTTCCCGAGCTCCGCCCCAGAGGGCCCCGGCGCCGGCCCCGCCCGGGTACGCGCAGCCCGCGGGTGCACCGGAGCCAGCGCCCCAGCCCGGCTGCTGCGCGGCGTTGCGGCGCGGGGCCGGCGGGGCCGGCAGGGCCTGCCTGACCGGGGGCGTGGGCAGCAGCGGTGCTCCGGGGCTGGAGCAGCGCCAGCCCTCCGCCTCCCGACCACAGCGGCAGAGCGCAAGGCGGCGGCCACCTGACAACGCGCACAAACAAGAAGGCGCGGCAGCCGCGGGGACTTCGCGCCTCTGGGACACCGGGCCTGGGGGGCCCCCCGCCCCCCAGGCTGCGCTTACCCCAACCTCCTCGGCTTCCTCCTTCTCCTCCTCTGGCCGTGGGCACCCACGGGCCCCAGAGCCCCCCGCTACGGTTCTCAGCTGATGGGCGGTGGCACTGGGGCTCCCAGTCCGCATGCGCACAATTCAGCTCTGGGAAGGAGGCGGGGCTGGCTCCCTTCTCGTTGGCCGGCGAGATTGAGTGACAGCCACTCTGCCCCGCCCCCTCTGAGTCTCAGCTAAGGAATAAGGTACCAAGAAAATTGCAAGGGAGGTGTTTTTGAGGCCTCGACTAACGGAAGGCAGACGTCTTAGCCAGCGTCCAAAAAACCAGAGGAGCGAACGGAGAGCATCCGTCTTTATCGGGTGATGGCGGCCTCCCTAGACTTGTATCTTCAGCCCGCCCCATCAGGTCCGCCCATCTTCTCCTTACTCTGCATTAGAACGTATTCAGGGCTCCATTAAAAAATGCTAAAGCAAATATGCAATCCTAGAGGGAACAATGACAAAATAAGTGAAGAGTCACCCTCGTGTGCCCATTTAGTAGACAGATTTTCTTTTTCTTTTTCTTTTTCTTTTTAAGATTTTATTTATTTATTTGACAGAGATCACAAGTAGGCAGAGAGGCAGGCTGAGAGAGGTGGGGGGGAAGCAGGCTCCCTGCTGAGCAGAGAGCCCAATGCAGGACTCCATCCCAGGACCAGGAGATCATGATCCCAGCCCAAGGCAGAGGCTTAACCCACTGAGCCACTCAGGCACCCCTCAGCTTACTTTTAATCGTCTGCTTTTAAGAGAAAAATGGGAACAAGAAATATTTCCTATTTCACATCTTTCCTGAAGAAAACTACAGTAAGTGTTTTAATAAACAGCAACTTACATTCTGCCTCTAAAAAGGGAGCAATAGAGTGGGCATGCTGGCCAAGAAAAAGGAATTCATCCTATCTAAAGGCAGCATGATTCAGTTAGCACCGACTGCACTTTGAGGAAATTCAGATTTTTATGTGAAATTCTTCTTTTTCAATATTTTTAGACTTTTGTATAACATTCTGTGATCAAATAAAGTAGGTATTCCAACTTCTATAATAGGCAATAGTTTCAACCATAGAATATAAAAAAAACAAACAAAAAAAAGCTGGAGGGGACCTTACAGAAAATCTAGCTCTAATCCCTCATTTAGCAAGTAAGTTAAGGAAACTGAAAACCAAAGAAACTTCATCAAAAGTACACAAACAGGGGCACCTGGGTGTCTCAGTGGGTTAAAGCCTCTGCTTTCTGCTCAGGTCATGATCCCAGGGTCCTGGGATCTAGCCCCAATGGTGCTCTCCACTCAGCAGGGAGCCTGCTTCCCTTCCTCTCTCTCTGCCTGCCTCTCTGCCTACTTGTGATCGCTGTCTGTCAAATAAATAAATAAAAACTTTTTTTTTTAAAAAAGTACACAAATAATTATGAGCAACATAGGTCCAGATGACTTAATTCAGAATTTTTAGTTCTTCCTGCCATATCATGCATTCAGCAAATATTCATTGAGAGGCTGCCATGTGGCCTGTACTATTTCAGGGGCTTCAGGTATCAAGATTTGTGGGGTGTATAGTATTTTCCCTCAAGGAACTCAAGAAGTGAGATCCTTCTCAGGATACTGTAAGAAGTACTGTGATAAAGATTTGTACACAGCATGGCGGGAGCCCAGGGATAAGGATGACTTAGTATGTGGTCAGGGACCATTTCAAGGGGGAAGTGTTAACAGAATCTTAAAAGATGTGTAATAGTTCCCTGGGAAGACAAGATGAGAAAGGACATTCCAGTGAAAAGGAAGAGCACATAAAAATTCACAGGCAAGTGCAAACTCATAGGGATCTCCACATAATTTTATTTAGATGAAGCACAGTGGGTGAATTCGAGGGCCAAAAGACTGGAAAGGCAAGTGGAGTTTATGTAATGAAAAACCTTTTCTATATCATGTTAAATGAGTATCTAAGAGGAGCTGAACTATTAAAGGATTTTGAACAAAAGTGTGATGTGCTTATAATTCTGTGCTATGAAGAAAACTGGAGAAATGGGGGATATTCAAAGGAAATAACACTGATACCGGAGAGAGAGAGAGAGAGACTGCAACCATTTAAAAAGCTATTGTTGGGGGTCGGGAAAGGGGGGGGTGAGGTTATGGACGTCAGGGAGGCTACGTGCTATGGTGAGTACTGTGAAGTGTGTAAACCTGGCGATTCACAGACCTGTACCCCTGGGGTAATAATAAATTAGTAATAGTGTAAGTGTAATAATACAGTTATATGTTTATAAAAAAAATAAAATAAATAAAAAATAAATTAAAAGCTATTGTAATAGTGGCACATCCCCAATTTAGAATCTCCCCAGTATCAGAGATGCTGAAAGATGGTCTTAAGACAAATGCACTGGGAAAGAAAAGGGAAGGCCTACTTCGAGAAATATTAGGAAGACTTGGAAATTAATTGGATATGAAGAATGGAAGAGATGACTACTATTTTTGGGATGTGAGCTGAATGTGATGTAGCTGTCCGGGATCTAAGGTCGCTAATAGAGTAATTGCAGTTTGAGGATGATGGTGCTGGAATGGGGGAGCAAAGCTACATTAAGTTAAGCTTTGGATGTGTTGTAGTTAAAATTCTGGGGAAGTGATATTCAGTTTGTGATGTCCTCCAGGTACTTTGAAAATGTGAGCTGGAATTCAAGGTAGAGCTCTGGCTGGAGCTATGAGAAGAGATGAAGTCATTAACTCTCAGGATGGAATGTTATGGACTCCTGTGTTTCAGGGAGGGCTGAGGAAAAAAAAAAATCCTGAAAAGGAGTAATCAGAGAGCTGGAGAGTACACCAGGAAAAGGTGTAGGAGAGAATGGAGGAAAACATTTCAAAAAGAGGAAATGCTCTATGACATCACATGTCACAGAAAGTTCAAGTAAATTAAGAACCAAAAGTTGTGCCTTGGACATGAGAATTAGGAAGTGGTTGGTGAACACAAAAGGGAATTTTAATCATTCAAGGAACGATCATGAAAAGAACTCATATCTGCATAAGTCCTATTGCATTTTTCAAACATCTTTCCTGTTTCCTGAACCCAGGGCTATGGGAGGGAAAGTGCAATGTAACAGAGAATCTGAGGCTCAGTGGCCTTTGGGGTTCTCTTCCTCGTTACTGACTGACTGAACCAGAACCAAGGTTCAGCTCTTTGAATACTTCTCCTGGGCTCTTTCCATTTTTTTTTTCATGTTTTGAAATATGTCATGAGTGGATTCCTTTCACGTCCTTTGAGCACTAGACTATATGGTAACCCTGCAAAATTTAGAGTCACAGAGGGCAAATGAATTCCAAAAGCATTCCTGACATTTGTAGCAACCCATCTGAGCCTCTGCCTGCGATTTAGGGAAATTCAGTGGGGGGCCTTGAACCCTGTGGGACTCAAAATTCTGCCCATTTAATCAGTAATCATTTCATTTCTCAAACAAGTCCTTTATACTTGCAGGAGTTACTTACATAGGAAGCCTTGTAATTTGGATATTTCTAGAGCTAGTAATTTTGGGGATTTGGGTCTTCTTGGAAAGATTTTTCAAGGGCAATCAGAAGTCCTTAAGTGGGAATTGTATCAACATATTTGTTGTGTCCTTATTAATATAAATACCACCCCTGCCGTGTAGGATGGGGACGTCTCCCATTGCTCTAGCTCTAGTGTTTGGAAGAGCAATTCCAGCGCATGGAAGGAGATCATTACCTATTTATTCAATGGTCCATGAACTAAAATTAATTTTTAAAAGACCACCGTGTGACCTTGAGGGAGAGCCAGAGAAGAGACACAAGAGGAAAAATATATCAAGACTAGGAATTTATTGATAAATGAGAGGTACAAGTTGACTTATAAGAGTGTACTTTTGATTTATAATACAATGGAAAAACCACAGCTATTCTAAGAAATATATGCTAGTTTAAAAGGCAGCTTAAATGAATATCTAATAAATAAGAGTTTGTTTTATTGTGCCTTATTCTGAAGCATCTCCATCTCCCTCTGCCATGTGCTTGTTTTCTAAAACCATACAAGTGCCTAGTGATAGGTCAAACACAGAACAGATTCTGCTCTGACTTTTAAACACATGTAGTAAATAAGCATCCCATAGAAATCTTACATGAACAATTATGGTAGGATGATTGGTATGTTCAATGCCAGTTTCACGTCCTACACATTGTTGGCATGTCCCTCTGTCTGTGTCTCAATCCACAGCAGCAGCCTCCTCATCAATGTCTCTGTATCCAGTTCTACTCAAGTTCATTATCATCAAAGCCACTCCTGAGTATTGGAAGCATGGATCAGAAAACATCACTCCAGGCTTTATGGCATCCCCATGATTGCAGCATGCAATCCTTAAAATGAATCCTTAAAAAAGAAAATGCTGGGACGCCTGGGTGGCTCAGTTGGTTGGGCAGCTGCCTTCGGCTCAGGTCATGATCCTGGCGTCCTGGGATCGAGTCCCACATCGGGCTCCTTGCTCATCAGGGAGCCTGCTTCTCCCTCTGCCTCTGCCTGCCATTCTGTCTGCCTGTGCTCACTCTCTCTCCCTCTCTCTCTCTCTGACAAATAAATAAATAAAATCTTTAAAAAGAAAATGCTTGGGCTTGGCAGGGCTGGGAGGTTGTGTACGTTGGAAGAAGGAATCAGCAAAGGGCATCTGTGGGGAAACCATATTTTGATATAATCTTGAAGATTCACAGCACACGTTTGTAAATAAAAATCTGGACGATGTGGTTCAGCAAAATAGCACGTATAACTTTCTTTAACTCAGGTTTTTTCTGAATGTATTTGATGGTAGAATTTTATATTAAATGTTTGTGAAGACCTTCAAAATACACATTGTGGAAAACATTGCTCTCAACATCAAGTCCAAACCCCTTCTCATAGGGTGATTGATGATATGTCCAGTTTGCCTAGGACAGTTCCCATTTATGCTTGTTGTCCCAGTCTTTTGTCTGTAGAGGACCCCCTTTTATTCTCAAAAGTGTCCCAGTTCAGATGATACATTACATGGTCACCTAATACATAAGGACCTACATGATCTAGACCCTGCCTTTCCCTGCATGAAAATTTATGCTTTGGAATATGCCAGCTTAAAAAACTTCTCCATCTTTTTAAGCTCCCACCTCCCTCCCACTAGTTCTCTAGCCACACACCAGAGGTTTTCTTATTTTTGTGATCTGCTCAGGCAGTTCCCTTTAACTAGAATATGTTCTCTCTTCCTCCTCATTTTTTAAGCAAACTCTTTATTTTAGAATAACTGCAGACTTATAGAAGAGTTGCAAAGATAGTTCAGAGTTCTCATATATACCGTACCCAGATTCTCCTAACTTGAACATGTTACATAATGACAGTGCATTTGTCAAAACCAGGAAATTAATGTTGATGTAGTAGTAGCAACCAAAGTATTGATTTAATTTACTTAACTAGTTTTTCATTGATGTCCATTTTCTGTTCCTAGATTCAATCTGGTATACCAGATTTTACTTACAGAGCACGTTTCTGTGGTCTCCAATCCATGACAGCTTTCTGTCTTTCCATTTTCGTCATGACCTCGATACCTGCTAAAACTAGTGGTCAGTTGGGGTGCCTGGGTGGCGCAGTCGGTTAAGCATCCAACTCTTGGTTTTGGCTCAGGTTGTGATCTCAGGGTCGTGGGATCAAGCTGGGTGTCAGGCTCTGTGCTCAATGCTTTGTATACATAAGATTCTCTCTCCCTCTATTCCCACCTACCCTCCCCACACCCGATGCTCTCTTTCTTTCCCTCTAAAATAAAATAGGGACACCTGGGTGACTCGGTTAGGCATCCGCCTTTGGCTCAGGTCACAATCCCAGAGCCCTGGGATCGAGTCCCACATCGAGCTCTCTGCTCATCAGGGAGCCTGCTTCTTCCTCTGCCTGCTGTTCCCCCTGCTTGTACTCCCTCTCTCTCTCTCTGTGTCAAATAAATAAATAAAATATTTTTCAAAATAAAATAAAAATAAATCTTAAACATATATATTAAAAATACTGGTCAGGTGTTTATGTGCCTCAGTTTAGGTCTGACTAATGATTAGACTGGCATATAGATTTTTGGAAGGAATACCACAGAGATGGAATGTTCTCATTATACCATTTTGAGGGGCACATGGTAATCAGCATGGTCTGTTACTGGTGATGTTACCCCTGATTACTTGGTTAAGGTGATGCCTGTGAGTTTTCTCCAAATTGAAGTTACTATTTTTGCACTTCCATACTATATTCATTAAAAGAGAATCCCCAAGTTCAGTTCACAATCAAGAGGAGAATTGAGTTCCTCCTCTGGAGGGGAGAAATAACAAAAATGTATGGACATGTGTTGAAACTACCACAATAATTAGTAAATACTTGGAGAGAGATGCTTCGTGACTAAGTGCATATCTGATTTTTCCTTGAAGTTTTGCCCACTGATCTTAGCATTCATCAGTATTTTTGCCTACAACAGTTATTGCTGTTGTGTTCTAAAGGGATTTTCTATTTCTTTTCTTCTGTATTGAATATTTATCACTTCTCCCAAGTTGATTTATTTTTTCAATAATTTTTTTATATCAGTATGGATTTATGGATATTTATTTTATTCTTTAGGTTATAATTAAGTTACCTTTTCACCATTAGTAATATTTTTAGGTTAGCTCGGTGTCTTTTTTTTTTTTTTTTTTTTTTTTTGTAGCACTTCCTTACTTGATACAACAAGGTGCTCCAAGCTCAGTCATTTGCTTGGACCTATTGTTCCTTTTAGGGAGAAATTTTATTAAGAAACCAAGATTTGTGTGCTAGTCTTCTCATTGTACTGGGGCGTCATGACTTCTGTGCCCTCGTAGTCGACAGAACTAGCAAATCTATGTATATATTAACTCATGTATACACATGTATCTAATTTTATATGGATCTCTCTACCTATCTATCAACATCAGTTCACATGGATATTTTCAGCTCTAATCTGACATCACAGGGTTATTTCTACCATTCCCTGCTTCCTTATTGCTAGCATATTTCTCTAATAGTGAGGAACCTGGCTCTTATTATCTCTAATTCAATTCTTACTTATATAATGCAGTTTCAGAATTCTTTTTTTTTTTTTTTTTAAGGAGGGGTAGGGAGCATAGGGAGAAGGAGAGAGAGAATCTTAAGCAGCCTCCTTGCCTAGTGCAGAGCCCAATGCTGGGCTCGATCTCACAACCCTGAGATCTTGACTGGAGCTGAAATCAAGAGTCAGACATGTAATCGACTCAACTACCCGGGAGCCCCATAGTTTCAGAATTCTTTTTTTTTTTTTTTTAAGATTTTTATTTATTTATTTGATAGAGAGAGATCACAAGTAGGCAGAGAGGCAGGCAGAGAGAGAGGAAGGGAAGCAGGCTCCCCGCTGAGCAGAGAGCCCGATGTGGGGCTCGATCCCAGGACCCTGGGATCATGACCTGAGCCGAAGGCAGAGGCTTAATCCACTGAGCCACCCAGGCGCCCCTAGTTTCAGAATTCTTAATCCATACTTCTGTGAGAGAAAAACTTGAGTACAGTGTTTATGGAAAATTCTTTTTGTCTTTAGCCAGACAGTATTGAGTCAAAACAATGTTTTCCAAAATTACCAAGATCAGTTCTTTTTCCCACACTCCCTGCACTGAAGTTGGACTACATTTGTGTTGCAATTAGATTCATTTGTCACATGTCTGTGTTCTGCCTGGGATTCACCAAACTGGTTGACTTTTTTATCTTAAATCTGAGTCAAGTTTACTCTTTGTGATATACAGTTCTACGGACTTTTGACAAATGAGTGGAGTCATGTATCTATCACCCCAGTACCCTAAGAACAATTTTGTCTCCTTAAAAATTCCCTTTTGCTAGAACTTTTAGTCAACTCCTTCCCAACCTTTGTCCACTACTTATGTTCTCTGTCCCTTTAGTTCTGTGTTTTCCAAAATATAAATTGAATCATACAATATGTGGTCTTTTGAGTCTGACTTTTTTCCTTTACTGGAATTCTTTTATTTTTTAATTATTTTTTAAATTTTCTTTTTAGAAAGGCAGACTTTCCATCTGCAGGGCTTCATTGGGATGTGTCTGGAGTGTTAAAAGCTTGACTATCCTACTTTCTCCTACAAATGGACCTTGAAAGCTTATATGGTGGTTCTAGCAGGGGAGGGAAGCTACTTGTATACATCTGACCAAGACCAGTCCTCCTGTGTTTGGGAAGGTCAGAATCTTCAACCCAGAGTGCTGCTTCAAGAGAGATGCACATGAAGCTAATTATAAGGGAGGAAGGAGACACATGCCAAGCCAGTGGGTTCAGCCAAACCCACCCTGGTGATCAGTGGAGTGACAGATGTCGCACAACCTACGAGCATTCTTTTAAATACATATGCATTGTATAAGTCTATAGTTTGTTCCTTTCCAAGGCTGAGTGGTATTCCATTGTTTGGATATAATGCTGTTTGTTCATTCACTTACTGGTTGCTTCCAACTTTTGGCAATTATTAATAAAGCTTCTATGTATATCTGCATACAGGTGTTGATAAAAAAGTATGTAAGTTTTCAGTTCACTTGGGTAAAAATACCTAGAAGTAAGGTTGTTGGGTTGTGTAAAAATAAGTTTAATTTTATAAGAAACTGCCAAATTGTTTTCCAAAGTGACTTTATCATTTTGTGTTCTCACCAGCGATGAATGAGGATTTTTGCAGCTCTAAATCCTTGTCAACATTTGATAGTTAGATTTCCTTTTTAAATTTCTAATTTAATTGCAGTTTACACTCTAATAGTGTGGTGGCTACTTGTTGTGGTTTTCATTTCATTTCCATAATGATATGGATCATCTTTTTATGTACATGTTTGAAATCCATCTTTAATTTTTTTTTAAGATTTTTATTTATTTATTTGACAGAGAGAAATCACAAGTAAGCAGAGAAGCAGGCAGAGAGAGAGGAGGAAGCAGGCTCCCTGCTGAGCAGAAAGCCCGATGTGGGGCTCGAACCCAGGACCTGGGATCATGACCTGAGCCGAAGGCAGCGGCTTAACCCACTGAGCCACCCAGGCGCCCCTCCATTTTTAATTTTTAGTGAGGTGTCTGTTGAGATCTTTCGCCCATTTTTTGTTGTTGTTGAGTTGTCTTCTACTGTTGAGTTTTAAAAGTCCTTTATATGTTTTGGTGCTTTATCAAATGTGTCATTTGCAAGTATTTCCTCCCATTTTACAGCTTGTCTTTTTGTTTTCCTTGCAGTGTCTTTCACAGACAAAGATTTTTAATTTTGATAAAGTCCAATTTGCTGGATTCTTCTTTTGTGGATCCTGCTTTTTTACTGTTCTTTTTTACTGTGCTTTTTTACTAATCTTTCATCACCAGACCCCAGAGTTATAGAGATCACTCTTTTATATTTTCTTCTTGCAGTTTTATAATTTTACATTTCACCTTTAGGTCTCTAATCCATTTTGAATTAATTTGTGTATAATGTCTGAGGGTTGTACCAAAGTTCTTTTTTATTTATTTTTTACCTACGGATATCTAATTATTCTAGCACCATTTATACGAAAAAATTATCCTTTCTCCATTGAATTGCCTTTGCATTTTGTCAAAAAATAAATGCCTATATTTGTGTCGATCTATTTCTGTTCTATCTATTCTGTTTCATTGATCTATGTGTCTACTTTCTCACCAACATCATGCTGTTTTAGTTACTAAAACTCTAGAATAAGTTTTGAAATTGGGTAATATGAGTCTCTGATTTACTATTTTACTTTCCAGGGTCATTTTGGCTTTTCAGTTTTTTGGACTTTCTATACAAATTTTAGAAGCAGCTAATCAATACCTACAAAATATTGCTGGACCCTTGGTGGGGACTACATTGAATTTATAGAATACACTGAGGATAATAGATGATAATGAGACTTCCAACTCATGAACGCAGTATACCTCTTTACTCACTTATATTTACTTTTACTTTTTATCAGTGTTTTATAATTTTCAGTATATAGATCTTACACATATTTTGTGAGTCATATGTAATTTCTTCATTCATTGCTATCATAAACATGTTTTCTTTAATTCAAATCCACTTGATCTTAACTGATCTGTAGAGTTTATTCACATGTAAAGTTATTATTGCTGTGTTTGAGTTAAAATCTACCAGCTTTCTAATCATTGTTAATTTATTCCATTTGTTATTTTCCTTTTTCTTTCTTCCCTGGGTTTACAATTTTGAAATAACTTTATTTTATGTCCTGTATTGACTTATTATATATGCCTTTTAAGAAAATAATTTATACCTCTTTTAAAAATTAATCTTCAAGTAATATGTATCTGAAGACCTTGCAACAGTATATTCCCAGGTCCTCCTTCTCATTTCTTATGTTCTTTGTCATGCATTTTACTTTTACATATGCTATAAAAACATAAAGTATTTTTCTATTTTTAGTACAAAGGCATCCATCTTTTAGAGCAGCTTAATATGAGAGAAAAAATTATTTTAACTTTAGAACTTCTATTTCTGAATCTCCATTTCTTTGGGTAGATCCAAGTTTATGACTTACATCCTTTTCACCTGAGTGATTTTTTTTCATCTTAGAGTGAAAAAGACAAAGAAAGCAGAAAACTTAAAGAATGATTTATATTTATGGCACATGTAGGGGAGGGGAAAAAAAGCTTTTCCTTTACTCTCTTAAATTCAGTCCCTGAGGCTTGTGAATTAAAGCAATAAAAGACAGATTAGCAGGACAAAAAGGTTGATTTTGCATGCATAGAGGAGCCAGCAAAAGAAGTAGCTGGTGTGTCAAAGGGATAAAGATGAAGGCTTATATCTAACTTAGTAGGGGAAAGGTACAGAGGAGAAAAAGTCTTCTTATGAGAAAAACAAATAGGTTAAGTTAGAAAAACAAGTAGATTTTTAGGAGAATAGACTGGAGATAAGAAAGTTTGTGATAATGTTTGTCTAGACAGATCTGGGCAGTCTTAAAACTCCCCTGGAGAAAGGATTTGGGTTAGGTTATATTCCAGTTCTCCTCTTCACAACAGTCTAATTTCCCAGAAGTTGTTGCTTTTAGTCAGAGAAGAGAAGCTTTGAAAAGGACCCTCCTCCCCTTTTCTCATCTGTTGAATCTCAAACATCTTCAGTTTAAAACAATCTTTATGCCAAAGTGGTATATTTTGGAGTGGCATATTCTGATCCTCTCCACACAAAAATGTCCAATTTCTTCATTAAAATCATAAACAAAGTGGAAGAGAATGAAGAATGAAGAGAAAATAGTTTCAGGTTCAAATACAAATGGTTTACATCCCGTTATCATTTGTAAGAAAGACAACTCTCCTGTAGTAGAGGTTACGGACACACCGGCCATATTCATTTACCTGCCCCAGTAACCAAACCACAGTTGCCGTATTGCACAGAAAGAATCACAGTTGCCTTCTCTGCATAATTGCTTTTGGCTGGAGGGGCAGCTACCCCACTCAGGAGGCAATGTTCCCTGACCCACAGACTCTGGCAAAGACTGATTGACACCAGCTCCTGGGCTTGTGGTGGGACTGATTCTCGTGCTCCTGATCTTCCCCTGGCGAAGGGACTGAAACTAGTCTCCAGTGGAGACCACAGCCCCAGCTTTCTCCTTGCTCATCCCACTTTCCTAATTCCCCTCTCCTTTGAGCATTCTTCCTCACCTGTCTTATTCCCCACTTCAGTTTCTGTGCTTAGGAAACAGTCTAACACATCACACTAGAAAGATGACAAAAAGTTCAGAATAGACAATTCACAGAAGTTATCTTAGTTTACTTTTCCTAAAAAAATAGAGCCTAAGGCAAATTTTACATACTAAAGCTTTTTAAATTGAAATATATTTGAAATGTAACATTGTGTAAGTTTGAGATGTATGACATGTTAATTTCATACACTGGTATATTGCAATATGATTACCATTGTATTGTTAGCCAACATCTGGATTATGTCACATAATTACCATTTCTTTTTTGTGGTGGCAGTAATGAAGATCTTGGGTTTTAACAGTGTTGAAATAAATTTCTAAGCCCCACATTAAGCCACTCCTATACAGGATGCCATGTCAGCAAATCAAAACTTATATTAAGTTTCTTGTCCTTGTATAGGACCTGCTTAACCAGGAAAGCGGTATTTCTAGTTAGTCAATCCCCAAAAGCCAATCCTCACCTCAAACGAGGCTGACTCTGGCTCCAGCAATTGGATATTTTCTGTTTTTCTTTTCATTGTTCTTTACTCTTCATTTTATAAAAGTTTACTGCCTCCTACCCCATTTTATAGTTCTCTAAAGGAGATTATTCACTTCATGAAGTGATAAATAGAGGGTGTTTTTTAAGTTTTTTTTTTTTTTTTATTTGACAGACAGATCACAAGTAGGCAGAGAGGCAGGCAGAGAGAGAGAGGAGGAGGAGGCAGGCTCCCTGCTGAGCAGAAAGCCCCATCCGGGACTCGATCCCAGGACCCTGAGATCATGACCCGAGCCGAAGGCAGAGGAATTAACCACTGAGCCACCCAGGCGCCCCTTCTTTGATCATTTCTTAATAGCAAGTTTGATGTTTATAATACAGGATTGTTGTCTATAATCAATATACTGTGCAGTAGATCTCAGGGCTTACTTATCTAATAGTTGCAAGTTTGTCTCTTTAACCAACATCTCTCCTATGCCCCGAATCCCACATAGTAAAGTTTTACAATAATTCTAGGGCAGCAAATACAAGGTAAAAGGGGGAGCAAGGCAGGAAAGGAGGGAGGACAAATACAAAGTGGCATATCACCAAGAAAACATGGTTTAGTCAATTATAAATATTTAAAGATTTATGTATTTATTTGAGGGAGAGAGAGAGAGAGTATAAGCGGGAGAGGCAGAGGGAAAGGGAGTGAAAATCTTAAGCAGAATCCCCCCTGAGTGAGTAGCCCCATGTGGGACTTGATGCAGGGCTCGATATCATGACCCCAAGATCACAACCTGAGCCAAAACCAAGAGTTGGACGCCCAACAGACTGCACCACCCAGGCATCCCATGGCTTAGTCAGTTGGGACCACTGACTTGGGACAGCTTCCAGATTGGCTACCCTGATAGGTTTTCCAGATAACCACTGTGCCTTGGCACAAAATCTGGAGCAATGCAAGGGAAGAGGGTGAAGGGGGGAGGGGAATATTTACTTTTGCTTTCCTTCTTCTTCTTGATTCTCATGGATCAAAGTTCACCCCACGGAGCATTAAGTCCCCCTACAGTTTCAGGTGATGTTACTCAGGTTCTAGAAAGTCAGATCCAAAATGTAGAAATGGACATTGTTTCAAGGAGAAAGGGGAAAGCAAGCCATGGCCTTCGTGCGCTGGACTGGCTGGGAGCTGCGTACTGGAGCAGCTAGAGCTCACTCACAGTTCGTGAAGAAGGCTTTGCAGACACCCACACTCATGGTAAGCATGCGGAGAGACACAGCAGTGTGGAACTGTCTCCAGTGGCTGGCTCTCCTGGGGACAAATGGCTACAGTCACCTGGGACTGAGCAAATCTGGGGAGATTTATAAACTGTATAAGAAGCCACCAAAATAAATTGCCAATAATCATACTTGAAAAACAGACAAAATTACATAAAGAAAAGTGAAATAAAACAAGTTGTTTTGTTGTCACTGTTTCAATCTGCTGAATAAAAAATATATCTGAATCTAGGAAGGAGACACTTAACTTAAAAGTTATTGCCATGAGGGAAAGAGACTCTTGTAATGGGGAGAACCCTCTGACAATAAGATCTGTAAATATCTCAGGAGTTAGGCTGTAGGATTTTTCTTTTATAGACAGAAGTCAGCAAGACTAGAAAGAATTGGGTGTGGCTATTTGGTCTGGACAGGAATGACAAGAGCAGAAAATGTTTTACCCTGAAGCCAGTCTCTTCTCCAGAGAGACTATTAAGGAGGGGCTGGTTCTGTGCTGCCCCAGGCTGAGTTTGGACCAAAGTTCAGACACCTGAAGAAGGAGAGAGTCTTTTTTTTTTTTTTTTTTAAAGATTTTATTTATTTGACACACAGAGAGAGAAATCACAAGCAGGCAGAGAGGCAGGCAGAGAGAGAGAGAGAGAGGAGGAAACAGGCTCCCTGCTCAGCAGAGAGCCCGATGTGGGGCTCGATCCCAGGACCCTGAGATCATGACCTGAGCTGAAGGCAGAGGCTTTAACCCACTGAGCCACCCAGGCGCCCCCCCGCCTTTTTTTTTTTTTTTTTTTTAAAGATTTTATTTAGAAGGAGAGAGTCTTAAGCAAAGTTTGGTTAAAAAGCATTTTGTTCCAACTGATCTATAGAGACCAGTAGTTCAGCAATCATTTATGAGGCAAAGAATGGGAATTTGACCTTTTATTCCTAGCCTTGTCTTATGTAAACAGGGGGGAAATCCTGGAGCCTTATCTGTGTCATAGGAGGATGGGTGGTTATTGCAATAAGTCATTTCCCAGAACACAAAATCTGTGAGGGCCTTAGCCATCACTGTTTTTCAAGATCACAGAGCTCAGGTCAAGTGCAAGCATTGTTAGACCAAACAGGCTGGCAATTTGAGAGAGAATGATAGTACACAGTGCTGACAGGTGTAGGATACGGGGGGATGGACACTTTTACTAAGTGGTGGCTGTACAAAAGGACACGGCCATCCTGCAAACATTTAATTTCAGTGCACTAATTCTTCAGCCCATCAACCCCACCTCTAGAGATTACATGGAGGAAATGCTTGGATAACTATATAATGAAATGAGATATATTACAATATCATTTAAGTTATCAAACATTTAGGAACGACATAAGTAACCTGTCAATGGGACTTGTGAAGGATATTCGCACACACATAATGCATTAACAAAGAGAATGAAGAGGCAGAATGTAGTGTGATGGTTAAAAGTCTCGTCTCTGGATTTAGGCTGCCTAGGCTCAAACCTCAGCACCAACACTTACAGATGTGTAATCTTGGGCAATCACTCTGTGTCCCTCAGTTTTCTTAACTGGGAAATATGGGTGTATCTACCTTGTAGACTTATTGGAAAAACTAAATGACTTAATAGATGATAGCATATTGTAATACAAATATATCTGTATAGTTAGTAGTACCAGATTGATGGTACTGACATCCAAGACGTTTGCCATGTATGAAAATCTAGTTAAAAATGAAATATGTGTTGGGGCGCCTGGGTGGCTCAGTGGGTTAAAGCCTCTGCCTTTCGCTCAGGTCATGATCCCAGCGTCCTGGGATTGAGCCCCGCATCGGGCTTTCTGCTCTGCAGAGAGCCTGCTTTCTCCTTTCTCTGCCTGCCCCCCTGCCTGCTTGTGATCTCTCTCTCTTTATTTATTTAATGATCTCTCTTTATTTATTCGTGATCTCTCTCTCTTTATTTATTTAAATAAAACCTTTTAAAAAAAATGAAATATGTGTTATGAAGCCAGCTTTGAAATATATAGAGACAGAAGAAGAGAGAGAGAGAAACAATAATATCTGGAAAAATACACATAGGCAGAGCTTAAGTTTTAATTTTTTACTTAGATATTTCTAAACCATTCAATTTTTTCTTTTAACAAAATCTATGGGAAAAAATAAAACCATATCCTCTTTGAAAATATATGAGTATGTGGATAGTCAGGGAATAGGGTAGGGTAGAGTGGGGATTCCATGGGTTAGGGTTATATTTGATCCTGGGGTAATAACTCTTTGGTCTTTGCAGTTGAAGAGAGAATGATTTCCATACATTCACGTTTGTGGTGAGATTATAGAATATAGAATATAGAATATAGTCTTTGAAAGTTTAAACATCTAAGTATATTACAAAACTCTCATAACCAGAACAGTATGGTATTGTCATAAAAACAGACATCTAGATCAATGGAACAGAATACAGAGCCCAGAAATAAACCCATGCATATATAATCAATAAATTGATGACAAAGGGTCCAAGAATATACAATAGGAAAAAATAGGTTCTTCGATAAATTGTGTTGGGTAAGCTGAGCAACCACATGTGGAAAGATTGAACATAAGACCCCAAACCATAAGGCTTCTAGAAGAAAACTTAAGGAGTAAGCTCTTTGGCATCAGTCTTGGCGAATGACTTTTTGAATTGGATACCAAAACAACAAAAGTAAAAATAAATGAGTGGGACCACATCAAACTAAAAAGCTTCTGGATAACGAATGATCCCATCAATAAAATGAAAGCCACCTGTGGAATGGAAGAAAGTATTTGCAAATCATATATTTGACAAGGGGTTGTTATCAAAATATGCAAAGAACTCATACGACAATAGTAAAAAGACAATCCAGTTTCAAAATGTGCAGAGGATCTGAATATACATTTTCCCAAAGAAGGCCAAGAGGCAGGTACGGGAAGTGATGAATATTGCTAATCATCAGGGAAATGCAAATCAAAACCACAGTAACTGATCACCTCGCTCCCGTTACAATGGCCATTATCAAAATCAAGAAATAACAACTGTCGGTGAGGATGTGGAAAAAGGTAACCTTCATGCACTGGTGGTGGGAATGTAAGTTGGTGCAGCTACTATGAAAAATGGTATGGAGGTTCCTCAAAAAATTAAACAAAATCACTCTGTGATCCAGTGATTCTACTCGTGGGTATTTATCTGACGGAAACAAAATCGTTAGCCTGAAAAGATATCTGCACCCCCGTGTTCACTGCAGCATTATTTACACTAGACAAGACATGGAAAGGACCTAATTGTTTGCTCATAGATGAATGCATAAAAAATTGTGGTATACATACAACGGAATATTATTTAACCATAAAAAGAAGGAAATTCTGCCATTTGCAACGCTGATGGAACTTGAGGGCAATATGCTAAATGAAATAAATCATACGGAGAAAGATAAAAACTGTACGATGTCACTTATATGTAGAATTCAAAATGAACTCGTAGACACAGAGAACAGATTGGTGGTTGCCAGAGGCAGGGGGTAGGAGGTGGGCAAAATGGGTGAACGTAGTCAAAGTTACAAACTTCTAGTTTAAAAAAGGTAAGTCCAGGGAAGCATGGTGACTATAGGTAATAGTGCTGTATTGTATATTTATTTGAAATTAGCTGAGAGTGCATGTTAAAAGTTTTCATCACCGTTATATTGTATACCTAAAGTCAATACTGTTATGTCCCCCAAAAATGGGTCCGTGATTAAAGGAGCGAGACTGATATAAAGCTAAGGTCAAGCAAAGCTTTATTTTGCACCAAGCATCAAGAATCAAACTGACCAGCCAGGGCCGCGCCTCTTACAGAGAGGGCGACCTTTCTGTTTCCCAGACTAGCTTTTAAGGGGGAAGGCCATGCGTTGGGCCTGGCCATGCACAGGTGGCCAATGAAACTGTAACACACAGAGAAATGAATGAAACTGTGTAACACACAGAGAAAGCTGCACAGTCATGCTAGGTGACCAATTGAATTACAATTTACCCTAGTAGACATTTGAACCAGCCTATCACCTTGGTCAGAATTGGTGCCCAAAAGGTGCCCAAAGGGCGGCGCCCATACTCCTTGGTAACTAGGGAAACAGTATGCATCCCCCCCACTGACCGGATGTCTCCACCTGGCCTGACCCACCCTTGTATTTGAGCTTTTTTACCTGGGGCTGGTTTCCCTGACTTGTTTTTAAGTAAGTCCCCTGGGGGAAGGGGAGCAGGGACAGTTTAACGGTTAAACAACAAGGTTATTGTTTAACCTTAATGGAAGCCTCTTGCTAAATAGGTCCTTACAAATACCATCTTAATGTCAATTATATCTCAATTTAAAAAATATGGTGTTAAGGATCAGAATGAAAGATTATTGAAGATTATTTTTTAAAAAAGTGTACATGTAAAAAATAGTGAAGAACTTCCTGCAATAGTTAGTCGGCTTAGGTACGGTTTAGGAGTTAATCAGCTGAGCCTTGGCTTTGGGTATTTCCAGTTACCAGCTCCAAAGACTCTTGTCCTCAAAACTTGCTAAACCACTTACCCTCCAACTTCCTTTTTATTCTTCTTGAAGTCACCAATATAATTTTCATGCCTCAGTTTTCACAGGCCACTGAATTGAGGAAGATAGAGATAAAAGGGTCCTGAAAATCTTTGACTTCATGAGTTTACAGAAAGAGTAGAAATCAGGGGCTCCTGAGTGGCTCAGGAGTGTCTGCCCTCCGCTCAGGTCATGATCCCAGGATCCTGGGATCGAGCCCCGCATCAAGCCCCTCATCGAGCCCTGCATCCAGCCTGGAGCCCCACCTCAGACTGCCTGTTCAGTGGGAAGCCTGCTTCTTCCTCCCCAGCTCCCCTTGCTTGTGTTCCCTCTCTCTCTATGTCTTTCTGTCAAATAAAGAAATAAAATCTTAAAAAAAAAAAAAGAGTAGAAATCAAAGACAGAAGTTCATTCCAACCCTACTTCTGCCACTTACTCTCTCTGGATTCGGGGAAGTTGCTCAAAGCCTGTTCCTCAGTTTTCCCTATGTCAGGTAGAAATGATATTACCTCCTAGAGTTGTGCTGATGAAATGAGTGAACTACGTTACGCTGCCTTGGTGAGAGTGTCTCGCATAGTGTTAGTGCTCAGCGAGTGTTAGTTCTCATTATTGCCTGAGTTGTGGGCAAGTAAAAACACCGTGCATCGATGGTGACCTTGCTTGAGGAGGGACCTCAAGAGAAGATGGTGGCGGTGCTGGGCTGTGAAGGAGGAAGAATGACCATCCTTTCCTTTGTCTTCTTCTCCTTACCCCTTCACTCTATCTCTCATCCCATTTCATATCATCTCATACTGTCTCATCCTATTTTCCACTGGAACATTTCTTGGGTTTAATTGAAGTCCCATGATCAATGACAAGACTCAACAAAAATGCATTACAGCTTTCTGTTTCGTAGATTATTGTGAAGTTATTAAGCTAAGTCAGTGAATGGGGAGGGGTTTACCGATTTAAGTTGGAAGAACAACAAGCTGCTCTTCACAACGCGTCAGGATCCTATGTATAAATGGGACCATAAGAGACTGGGGGATCTTTGTGGAGTCAGTGAACGGCATCTTGGGTCCCTTTACCTTACCCATCACAGACACTGCCAACACTCTAAACTGTTAAGCATGCTGTCAAGAAAAAGTGAAAAATCACCAGAAACAGCCACGTAGTTACAAATCCACAGGCATAAAACCTATATAACCTGTCCTTTTCTTATGCTAATGATGAACTGAAGCTCAGAGCATCTGTGAAGGGCCACAGAAGTGGGAAACTGAAGTGCCACTTGTCCTTATTAATTCAATTCAGACTCTCCACCTGGAGAGCTTTCTAGGATAAATGCCATCAAGCAGGCTCTCCTCCCAGGGTGCTCCGACCACCCCTCTCCCCCTCTCTTGGAGCACTCGTCTTCCCTCTTTCCAGAGTTCTTATCTCAGAGCACTGTGTTTACTGGGCCTCTCCCAAACTAGACTCTGAACTTACTCCCGCTAGGGATTGTGGTTTTTATCCGCATTCTTAGCACTTAGTGTGGATAACTGGTACTAGAAGGTACTCAGCAAGTATAAGTGGAATGGAGAGACCTGAATTTTCTTTCCTTCTTTTTTTTTTTAATTTTAAGATTATGTATTTATTTGTCAGAAAGCGAGCGAGAGAGCGAGAGCACAAACAGAGGGAGCAGCAGGCAGGAGAAGCAGGCTCCTCGCTGAACAAGGAACCCATTGCAGAACTCAATCCCAGGACCCTGGGGTCATGACCTAAGCCAAAGGTAGACACTTAACCAGCTGAGCCACCCAGGCCTCTCTGATTTGAATTTTCTGACCTAAGTTTAGAGATCTGTCCTTGATAACTGCGCTAAGTCCCTGGAGCAGTTTTTCCCAAAAAGAGCCTATAGAAGAATTGCAGAATCAAATGGGATGCTTGGCTAAAAAAGCATATTTCACGTTTTACTTCAGCGCTAGAGATGAGAAATTCTGGGTGGAGAGCCTGGAGTTCTTAAGAACCTCAGGTGATTCTAATGAAGACCAAAGTTCGAAAAAACTATCTGTTTCAGTGGAGGGGTGGCTTGGAAGGGAGAGCGTAGATAGCCACCTAACTGACATACTTCCAAAGTGTCTGGGGCTCATTTATGGGGGGATGGGGCTAATTTTGTGGGGAGAAGGAGCTCTTTTTAAATAGACACTTCCCTTCTGGACATTTACCTACTTAGCTTGTTTGGCTAGCCCCGTATGGTTCAGAGTGACCACTAAGGGGCAGCAGAGTTTGGGTAAAAATGAAAAGGTCATCAAACAGAATGGAAACCTTACCTTTGAAATAGTCCAGCAAGAAAGACATGCCTGGAGGGGATTAGGCTGAGCGAAACAATCAAACAAGTATCATATGGTTTCACTTATATGTGGAACATAAGGAATAGCATGGAGGACATTAGGAGAAGGAAAGGAAGAATGAAGGGGGGGATATCAGAGGGGGAGAGAAACCATGAGAGAGACTATGGACTCGGAGAAACAAACTTTGAGGGTTTCAGGGGGAGGAGGATGGGCGGATGGGTGAGCTGGGTGGTGGGTAATTAAGGAGGGCATGTACTGCCACGAGCACTGGGTGTTAGTCACAAACAATGAATCATGGAACACTACATCAAAAACTAATGAAGTACTGTATGGAGACTAACATAGCATAACTTAAAAAAAAATAAAGTTATTCTTAAGTCATAACAAAAAAAAAAGAAATACATGCCAAGAGATAATGAGTTAATATGCCCCTTCCCTTTCATACTTTTACCTATTAATTTGGGGGATCTTATTTTCAAGCATTATTATATTATATTCATTATATTATTGCTAAGTATATGATTTCTAGATTATAAGTTAAGTTCTCTCAAAACCAAGAAAATAGTGTTTAGAAACAGTTTTTTCTTAAAATCAAAGAAACTATCCCAACCGTAGGTATGTTCGACACTGATAAGTCAAGAAAGGGAAATTTCTGAAGTTGTTGAAAAAAACCTATAATATTATTCGAACAATGTGATGGGAAATATTGTATCAGTAAGATTCTGGTAAGAAAGAATCTGATTAATGGAAATTTCAGAACTATTGTTATACCCAATTTGTTTGATGCTCTATAAAATAAATCCAGCGCCTTAAAAATTTTTCTTCAGGCTGTACGTGGAATTATAAAGTCATTCACAGACTTGCAGTTTTATTGTGTTATAGTGACAATTAGTAGATGCCTGACACACAGTCAATTCGTAATAAATAATCACTCCTTTTTTTTTTAAGATACTTTTCTTTTTTTTAAAGATTTTATTTATTTATTTGACAGAGAGAGATCACAAGTAGACAGAGAGGCAGGCAGAGAGAGAGAGAGAGAGACGGAAGCAGGCTCCTTGCTGAGCAGAGAGCCCAATGCGGAACTTGATCCCAGGACCCTGAGATCATGACCTGAGCCGAAGGCAGCAGCTTAACCCACTGAGCCACCCAGGCACCCAGTAATCATTCCTTTAGTCCTGTTAGTTCCCTCAGTGACTGATTATGACATATGACGGTCCCCCAAAACACTTTCTAGTCTTTTGCTTCTACACAGATCTGTCCATCTGTCCACTGGCCAGTTCCCAGTTTGACTGTCCAGAGGCATCTCAGCTTCAACACGTCCCACCTGAAAATGCTCTCCCTGCCCCACCCCCTACGCAACTGAGTCCTCTGCTGGGTTATGCAGGCTCAAAGCAAGTAAACATCCTGGAATTCTCATTCTTTCTCACTCATTACATTGAATCCATTTTTAAATGGTTTCATGCAGAAATTTAGCTCATTAGAAAAGTTTAGGGTAGAAGCCCACCTCTCCAGGACAGCAGGAGAACCAGGTTCAGAGAGGAACCAAAGGAAGATTCCACTGCAAGAACTTTCATTCTCAGCTGACCTCTGCTGCCTCGAACCCAGGACAACATTCGCACCGCTCTTCTGACACCACTGCTGCTGCTGTGAAGACTGTCACCTGAGTTCTGAGTGCAAACGTGTGTTCACACTTCAGCCGGTGCTGTAGGGAGAGGGTCTTAACACAGGTATTGATTTCTCCTTACTTGGTATCTTCACAATAGGAAGAATATTTGAATACTGAGTATTCAAATTAATACATGGCCTCTACAGCCAACATTCTCCTTTCCCCATACTTAACATTTCAAAGTGCTCTTTTTTCTCTTCACATAATATTCCTTATATAACCCAACACACATTCACCTCTTACCCAAGTGGCAGCTCAGTCCTCCTAATTATTGCTTCCAGCTCCAAGTTCATGATTTCTGGATAACATACAATACTCTCTCAACAGTCAATAACTTACAGATTAAATTATAAAGTTAAACACCACTAATATACCCTATATAAAGTAGTGAAATTAGATGGAGATAAAATAAATGAAAAAAGTAATCATAGGGGCCTCTGGGTGGCTCAGTCAGTTACATATCTGCCTCTGGCTCAGGCCATGATCCCAGCATCTTGGGATCGAGCCCCATATCCCTTTTCCTACTCCTCAGGGAGCTTGCTTCTCCCTCTCCCTCTGCCTGCTACTCCGCCTGCTTGTGCGTGTATACTCTCAAGTGGGAGTTCTCTCTCTCTCTCTGTCAAAGAGATAAAGAAAATCTAAAAAAAAAAAAAGTAATTATACAATACACATTTTACAATTAAGAAGCTGGGAAAATCAGGTTAAGTGCAACAATCCCCTTTTCTACAATTGGTCATGGGGATGTTTGTATTCTCTTTCTTTCCTACCACAAATTCCATTTTCCTTTGCCTTCAGCCAGGACCTTAGCTGGTTAGGTTTCTCTACTCTGGTGGTGGTGCTCCATTTCTGAGAAAATGGAGCCTTTAGAAATCCTACCTTTATCGGACTAAGTTAGTCCAATAACATTTGGTTTAACATTTGCCACTGGCTCAAGGTTTCTAGCTATAACTTCTACTGTGCTCACTGCTCAGCCAGCCTAGGGTGACTGCTGCAGCAGCAAATATCCCACCCTCCTTTTATGCCTGATAGCATTAGGAGCCCAATACGAGGGGCATCTTGTGGGGGCTCAGTTGGTTAACTGTCTGCCTTCAACTCAGGTTATGATCCCAAGGCCCTGGGGTCAAGACCCACATTGGGGGGGCCCCTGCTCAGTGGGGAGTCTGCTTCTCTCTCTCCCTCTACCCCTCCTCCTGTGCTCTCTCTGTCTCTCAAATAAATAAATAAAATTCTTAAAAAAGTAAAAAATAAATAAAAAAGAGGATACTGAAGGTCCAAATTTTCAAAATTGCCTTTTGCCAAAGAAAGTTTTTATTTGGGAATCATTTTAAACCTACAGAAAAGCTGCACAAAGTTGTACGAACCACACTGGGTACTCTTTACCTGGGTTCACTGATTAAACGCTTGCTCTATTTGCTTTGACGTTTGTTCTTTTTCTCCAGCTTTATCAATGCGTGTGTGTAATTTTTTTCTCCGAACCATCTGAGAATAAGTTGTATACATCACAGCCCTTTCTTTAGCCCTTAATAGTTCAGTAATTTAATACCGATGCAATACTTTTACTATCTACCATTCATATTCCAGTTTTGTCAGCTGGCCAGTAATACATTCCATTCTAAGTTCGCATATTTCTTTTGATTGTCTTGCCCTTCTGTCTCCTTTATTCTGGAAAGGTTCTGCAGTCTTCTGTTACATAAATATTTCTGAAGAATATAGCCTTCCCCCTTTCCACCTTTTAAAAAGAGAATGTTTCTCAGCTTGGGTTTGTCTGAAATTTCTTCATTATATTCTGGTAATGTATTCTTGGCTGGAATACTATTATACATTTTATTGCATGTTACTCGGGGCATCCCTCCAGAGTTATATGTGGCCCTGTCCTCTTCAAGATGATGTTAATTTGATACCCAGTCAAGGTCTGATTTTTCCACTGTATAGCTACTATGTTTTTCTTTTGCAGCTAATAAGCAGTCTCTAGGAGATGACATTTTATACCATATAAATACCCGACTCTCATCAAAATTCCCCTCTCCTATTATAATATTTAGCATCAACTGATGATTCTTGTTTTAATCAACACTAATGATTTCAAAATTATAATGTTCCAGCTGTAACACTTCTCTCCCTATAAAGCATCAGTTGTGCTTGGTATTCTTTTGTAAGGAAGAGCCCTCTTTTATCTATCTATCTATCTATCTATCTATCATCTATCTCTCCTCTACCTATCTATCTAGCTAGCCGTCTAGCTATTTGTCATCTATCATTAGTATGGCCTCATGGATTTCCCCCGACCCTGCTATATATAACCTTTTACTCTCTCACACTATTTTGTGCTCTCAGATTATCCCAGTTTGGCTAGTGGGAGTCTATTCAAGTTAGCAACAGTGTCCTTGTAAAATGTCAACATTTACAAAAAAATCTCCTAGTTTCTGGTACAAAAAATATATTCCAATTTCTTCCTGTACTTTTCTTGTCCCACTGCTTGGATGACACATTTCTTTAAGAAGCTCTAGTGCATTTTACTGGTGAAAAGTATTGAATACCAAGATGTGGGTCTTAGGAGTGTTCATTACTTTTCAAGTGTCTTTGTTTCTAGGGAAGGACACATTTTAAGATCTTTTGTAAGACTGAAGTGTGCTATGCTGAAGCCTGAGTATGAAGACCAGAGGAAGGGCTCAGGGTTTTTTGTACAATAGCAACATTACTTGGACACCAATGAAGTGAGGAGTTCTAAAGGTTGGGGAGAGAGTATCCTTTACATAGACACTCAGACTTTCAGGCTGGATGCTTTCTGTGGTGGCAGAGTGATGACATTCCTTAAGTCAGACTGAGAATAAAATAAGAAATTGGGAGACTTTACCAGGAGAGCTAAGGCCAAAGAAGAAAATATGGGGCTTATGGGGTGCCTGCGTGGCTCAGTCAGCTAAGCGTCTCCCTTCAGCTCAGGTCATGATCCCTGGGTCCTGGGATCGAGTCCCACATTGCCCTCCCTGCTCAGCATAGAGCCTGCTTCTCCCTCTCCCTCTGTCTGCCACTGTGCCAAATAAATAAATAAAATCCTTTTTTAAAAAAAGGGGGGGGGGAGAAAATACAGGGCTTATCAAAGGGTCATTCTATTGGGTAGATAGACCTGTGAGCACAAGGATGCACCCATGTGGGGAATCCCAGGAGTAAACATGAGACATAGATTTATGCCATCAAACCTGTGAGGGCCTAAGTAAAGCATGAAACTGGGAAATCAAAGAAAAAATGAATTGATTTAAAACTCATGGAATAACAAAGCTAGAAAAGACCATGGGTGTGTATGCATTCACCATTTGCCCCCACACAAACATTTAAAATGTGCAGACTAGTGAAATCTACTAAGTTGGGAGTATCCACATCTATGTGTATGTATACAGCCCTCTCTAGGATTCTGCACTTTCAACAAAGGTCAGACCTATGGGATGGGATAAATGGCAATATAAGTACTCCAGTCTCTAGTTCAGAGATTATGATTAAGATTAGATGTAAGATTGGCACCTAATCTCAGCTGGTCCGCCCGAGACCCCCTGAGCGCCAACCCTAGTCCCCCACGCGGTCCCATTTCCGCTCCAACAAGATGAAAGAAACTATCATGAACCAGGAGAAACTCGCCAAACTGCAAGCACAAGTGCGCATTGGTGGGAAAGGAACTGCTCGCCGAAAGAAGAAGGTGGTTCATAGAACAGCTACAGCAGATGATAAAAAACTTCAGTTCTCCTTAAAGAAGTTAGGGGTAAACAATATCTCTGGTATTGAAGAAGTGAATATGTTCACAAACCAAGGAACAGTGATCCACTTTAACAACCCCAAAGTTCAGGCATCGCCGGCAGCGAACACTTTCACCATTACAGGCCATGCTGAGACAAAGCAGCTGACAGAAATGCTACCCAGTATCTTAAACCAACTTGGTGCAGACAGTCTGACTAGTTTAAGAAGACTGGCTGAAGCTCTGCCCAAACAATCTGTGGATGGAAAAGCACCACTTGCTACCGGAGAGGATGATGATGATGAAGTTCCAGATCTTGTGGAGAATTTTGGTGAAGCTTCCAAGAATGAAGCAAACTGAATTGAGTCAACTTCTGGAGAAGATAAAACTTGAGGAAGTTACTGGGAGCTGCTATTTTATATTATGACTGCTTTTAAAAATTTTGTTCATGGATCTGATAAAATCTAGATCTCTAATATTTTTAAGCCCAAGCCCCTTGGACACTGCAGCTCTTTTCAGTTTTTGCTTATACACAATTCATTCTTTGCAGCTAATTAAGCTGAAGAAGCCTGGGAATAAAGTTTGAAACAAGATTAATAAAGTTCTTTGCCTAGGAAAAAAAAAAAAAGATTAGATGTAAGATTACATGTTTTCATGGTTAAAGTAAAAATTAATTATTCAACTATTGTTTGGTGAGATCTGCAAACTGTTTTAAGATTGCGTGTCTCAGCACATGCCCCCCAAGTGTTTATAGCAGGAATGTGCACAATAGCCAAAGGATGGAAAGAGCCCAGATGTCCATCAAGAGATAAATGGATAGAGAAGATGTGGTATCTATATACAATGGAATATTACGCAGGCATTAAAAAAAAGAAATCTTGCCATTTATAATGATATGGGTGGAACTAGAGGGTATTATGCTAAGCAAAATAAGTACATCAGAGAAAGACAATTATATGATCTCACTTATATATCGAATTTAAGAAACAAAACACAGGATCATAGGGGAAAAGAGGAAAAAAATAAAAGAAGACAAAATCAGAGATGGACACAAACCATAAGAGACTCTTAATCATAGGAAACACACTGAGGGTTGCTGGAGGGAAGGGAAGTGGGGGATGGGGTAACCGGGGGATGGACATTAATGAGGGCACGTGATATAATGAGCACTGGGTATTAAATAAGACTGATGAGTCACTGACCTCTACCTCTGAAATCAATAATACATTATATGTTAATTAATTGAATTTATTTTTTAAAAAATGGAAGAAAAAAAGATTGTGTGCTCCAGGTGAAAAAGAATAACCCTCAAATACTAGAGAAACAAACTTAAACTTATTTGAAATTTGGGTGATTTAGAATGAATCCATTTCTTTCATGATCAGTATAGAAATACCTCTCCAGTGTACCCAGAGGGTACCTACTACTCTGTGCTAAGTTTAAAACTATAGTATTTTTTAAGAACGGGATGGTGAAGGCCTAGGGGTGTTATTGCTTATTTTAATCAATCTTATTAATTTTAGACATCTGAAAATGGCCATTATCCTGGAAAATACATGAAAATTATATTGTTATCACTTTGTAAGAGTAGTTCTCCAAGTCATCTCCAACTGTCCAAACCATAAGTAAATAAAAAAGATGAAAAAACCCCAAAACTCTAAGATATAAGGAATAGGAGAACTGTATTACCCAAATAAGTTTAGCAAGCTACTAATGAGTAAATCTTTCCTTGGTCTTTCACATGCTATCCTATAGGGATTTTAAGGTCATATATTGAAGGGGATGTAATTTATTTTTTTCCTTCTTGAAAAAATAAGGAAGTATATTTACTACTGCTGAAGTAGCCACTCAGGGGAGATAACTTCATAAATAAAACTCAACCCTTGGTAGCCCAATTATTTTTCAACTCAGGTGATTACAGGTGAGATTTCCAAAGGTAAAGTAATACAAAAAAGGATTCTCTAGTGATGAGCCAATTACATTCTAATATATATTAATCTAATATTATCTAATATTAATCTAATATCTTGTATGTACATATATCATTGGATGAAATGCATTGCCAGTTATTTATTTTGTACAAAATTTGACTATAATTTTAATGGCTTTCTGCAACAAGTTCCCATCTAAATATATTAAAAACTTGGGGATACTTTTTAGAAAGATCAAGAGGTTACAGTTAATATGCCAAAAAAAAAAATTGGTGGAAAAGTTATTAGTTTTCCTTTTAACTGGACTTTTTACCCCCCTCCCAGAGGCTCTTGAAACTAACATCTCCTTGTTTTAAATTGCTGACATAGGGAATCTGACCATTTAAAAATACCACCACCAAGAGGGCAATGGTGAACAGTCTCTCCCCACCCGCCCCGGTGGAGCTCTGCTATGAGAATGTGAACGGACCCTGTGTTAAAACTGCGTACTCGCCGGGTCCCCGAGCCCTTCTGTACACAGTCCTCGGTTTGGGGGCTGTGCTGGCCATGTTTGGAAACTTACTGGTCATTATCGCTATCCTTCACTTCAAACAGCTGCACACGCCTACGAACTTTCTGATCGCGTCCCTGGCCTGCGCTGACTTCCTGGTGGGGGTGACCGTCATGCCCTTCAGCACCGTGAGGTCTGTGGAGAGCTGCTGGTACTTCGGGGACAGTTACTGTAAATTTCACACATGTTTCGATACTTCCTTCTGTTTCGCTTCTTTATTTCACTTATGCTGCATCTCTGTGGATAGATATATTGCGGTTACTGATCCTCTGACCTATCCCACCAAGTTTACTATCTCGGTGTCAGTCCTATGCATTGCTCTCTCTTGGTTCTTTTCGGTCACATACAGTTTTTCCATCTTTTACACGGGGGCCAATGAGGAAGGAATCGAGGACTTAGTCGTTGCTCTCACCTGTGTGGGAGGCTGTCAGGCACCCCTGAATCAAAACTGGGTTCTACTTTGTTTCCTTCTATTCTTTGTACCCACTGTCGCCATGGTGTTTATATATGGTAAGATCTTTTTGGTGGCCAGACGCCAGGCTAAGAAGATAGAAAGTTCGGCTAGCCAAGCTCAGTCGTCTTCAGAGAGTTACAGGGAACGAGTAGCAAAGAGAGAGAGAAAGGCTGCGAAAACATTGGGCATTGCGGTGGCAGCGTTTCTGGTCTCCTGGCTACCGTACATTATTGATGCTGTGATTGATGCTTACATGAATTTTATAACTCCTCCTTATGTTTATGAGATTTTAGTGTGGTGTGTTTATTATAATTCAGCTATGAATCCCTTGATATATGCTTTCTTTTACCCATGGTTTCGGAAAGCAATAAAACTTATCCTAAGTGGTAAAGTCTTGGGGAGGGATTCATCAACAACGAATTTGTTTTCTGAGGAAGCAGATGTAGATTGATCAGGTGACTGCAGGGATTTCAAAACTAACATGGGAGTAAGGTCAAACGCGAAATGAAATGCTTGGATCTGGAGAGGCAAGTGCAATCATCTGCAAGTAGCAGGATATCATATTCTGAGTTGTTCTAAAGCCTTTGTTCTTTATGTATTTCAGCATTTTTTTAGAGTTTAGTGATAGACCAAAAAAAAAAAAAAATGCTGATTGCTTCCTAGTTACTATTCTTAAGTATTCTGTGGTTTTCTAATTTCTCTGGTAATTTCTAATAAGTTCTATGAATTTCCAAGTTGTTTCTTCAAACAATTTGAAACTTTGTAGTTTCTCCCACATTCATTACCAGTGTTCGGTTGTCCAAAGTACAGGAGGGGAAAAAAGGTTTCTGCTTAATTTGTAAGTTAGATTTTGGGGGGACAAAAGTATTTTTAAAAATATATTTTGTTTGGGAAGTAAATATAAGATAAAAATTCCTTACAGAGAATTGAAATGTGAAACTTCCTAGTAATTGAATATCATGCAAAAAACTGTGGAACTCTTGTGTTTTTTGAACCCTGACGACACTTCTCCATTTTACAGAAGCTGTGTTCACACACACGCACACAAAAACCATATGTAACTATGATGTGATTACATACTACATTTTGCTTTTAGAGAGCATAATTTATTATAGTCAAAATAAGCATGTGAACAAAAAGATGGTTTATGTACTTTTTTTGTAATCTCAAGTAAAATAAGTTTTTTAAAAAACCACTTCAAATTAACATTTTGTTACTTTTGGCTTCTTTCTTTGTACCAAACACTGTATTTGACATTGGAAATATAAAGCTGAAATATAGTCAAGGATTATTTTGAAAGAGCAAATACCTCAAATTGGCATTATGCATTTTAGGAATAACTTCAGTTTTTTCAACTGATATCATGTCTTAGCCACATGAATTTTAATTCATTTTAACTAAAAATGTATGTTGACTATTTTAAGATAAAGTAAGAATTTGAAAGAAACTAATAATAGGGTGATTTGCTTTCTCAAGTCTTTGACTCACTTAAAGTTTCTGCTTAGGTAGTCAATTTTCATAGACCATTCTGTACAAATCTGTTTTATGAAATGAAAAGGAGAGATGCTAATTAAATAGAGGTTCATAAATATTACATGTTATATATTTTATAAATAAACCAGTTTGAAAATGCTTTATACAAAATTAAGCTATTTCACATCTGTGCCTTAATATTTTTCAGATAGAGCTCGGAGAATTTGGTTGGGGGCGGGGGTAGTTAAAGGTAAAAGAGTCTGAAAGGAGTATGAAGTTGAAGAATGCTTGTTTGTGATTAAGATGATAATGCCAAGGGACAGGTGGATTGACCCCTTTCAAAGACTCACGGTTAAGGACCCACCCCCACAGTCACTCCTTAAGAAGAGCGCAAAGCTTGTGTCCCTTTGATGGTAAGTCATTAATGTTGCCTTCACAGAAACATGTGCCCTCTCAATTGCAAGCGTAAAATTACCCTGACACTCACAAATAATAAGGACAATCATTTGGGGAGACAAGAATATATACTAGACTTCTGTTTTTTTTTCAGACAAAATTGCAGAAATACTATCCAGTGATGTTTTGAAACTCTTGTACATATTGGTAGGTGGAGAATACACTTCAAATTTATTCTTTCTTGTTTACCTACTCTCCTTATCGTCCTTTATAAAGGAAGTCTTTTGATTAAAAAAAAAAAACTGGCTTATTTCCCCCCAAACTAACTAGACTATTACTATAGCATAGCTCCCCTCATCTATCTCTCAATTATTTACACAAGTAAGCTCCTAACTTCTTGGCTGGCTGCCTACCAAACTGTCACAGGGGCCTTAGAAACATTTGGAACAGGACAAACTGGTGATGGAAAGAGGCTTTACTGCAAGACTGCAAAGCAACACCTGCCCTTGAAACATTTGGTTCAAGGTTCCCAAGTTGTCTGCTTCGGTCAAGGAGTGGCAGCAGAACTTTTGCAAGGAATTAAAGCACTTACCCCCCCAGATGGTAGACAACATAAATACAATGTCTCTCATGTATATGTATCCTTACTTAAAATACATATTACATGTAAATACATGTAAAAACATCATTGAATTCATAATAGCTTTTGTCCACATGTATTTTTTTCTTTGTCTTTTTCTTTTCTTTTCTTTTCTTTTTTTTCTTAGATTTTATTTATTTATTTGACAGACAGAGATCACCAGTAGGCAGAGAGGCAGGCAGAGAGAGCCGGGGAAACAGACTCCCCACTGAGTAGAGAGCCCAATGTGGGGCTCGATCCCAGGACCCCAGGATCATGACCTGAGCTGAAGGCAGAGGCTTTAACCCACTGAGTCACCCAGGCGCCCCTCACATGTATTTTTCTTAATTTAGTAGACGCTGAATGTATAACTGCTATATTGTCTAGGGTTTTATATAATTTTTTTAAAGATTTTATTTATTTATTTATTTATTTTAAAGATTTTTTTTTTTTTTTTATTTGACAGAGAGAGATCACAAGTAGACGGAGAGGCAGGCAGAGAGAGAGAGAGGGAAGCAGGCTTCCTGCTGAGCAGAGAGCCCGATGTGGGACTCGATCCCAGGACCCCAGGATCATGACCTGAGCCGAAGGCAGCGGCTTAACCCACTGAGCCACCCAGGTGCCCCTAAGATTTTATTTATTTATTTGACAGAGATCAGGAGTAGGCAAAGAGGCAGGCAGAGAGGGGAGGAAGCAGGCTCCCCGCTGAGCAGAGAGCCCAATGTGGGGCTCGATCCCAGGACCCTGAGATCATGACCTGAGCTGAAGGCAGAGGTTTAACTCACTGAGCCACCCAGGTGCCCTGTATAATTTTTTAAAAAGTTAAAATGGAGAGTTCAGCACAGAAAGTACTGAACAGGTGCTGTAGTTCAGGTAAGCATCAATTACGACATCAGTCACAGATGAAGAATTGCTGTTAGAGGGATACCCAGTTATACTGGTAGTTCTCTGAAAGGACCTAGTTCGTGATGACAGTCTACTCTATCGTGCCACTAATTGATAAAGTTGCTCTAAACCCAATTGACATATTATTTTATGATTAAAAATCAGAGTTCAGAAGAGTGGCAGGGTTCTGTGGAAAGAGCTACTTAGTTGGTTCAGAAAATGACATAAGGTCAAAAGTAAATCCTTCATGGAGAATAATTCTAAGTCTGTTCGCAAGAATAAAGGAGGCTTTACTACTATTGGGAACAAGTCAGAAAAACCATCATTATTTCTCAGACATGAAAAGGCATAAACTACCTTCCCAGGCATTACATAGTAGCTGACATATTTTATTTTGTTCAAACACACACACACGCGCGCGCACGCGCGCACACACACGCACACACAGGACAAATATAAAGATAAGTCCTCAACTGTGTCTCATAACAAAGATCAAATTTCATCAGCCTCTGAGGTCAGTACTAAGGTAAACAGCATAGACCATTTCAAAGGTGAGAAAGGATAAGGTCCCTGTTATGACTCATCCTAGTTACATTTAAGAGGAAATAAAAATCTGCTTGAGTTCCCAACCTGCCTCTATTTTCTACCCTCTCCCCGGAGCTCCCTTGTATTGCTGGCTCCAATCAACTGATTTGTGCTGTGTCCTTTCCCACCAGTAATATGAGCTGCTAAACAATAACCATTGGCTAAATTAATAAAATTGTTCGTATTGCAGCAGTCACAATAAAACATACTATTCTCAGTTTCCCTTTTGAGTGGGTAGTGTACGAAGGCCCAAGAGATCATTTAGGGGACACTCAGGGAGAAGTACTTTGGAAGTATTTAGAAAAATCTAAATAATGATTTAGAAGTACTTTACTTTAGAAAAAGAATAAAATGCTAAGACTGAAGTTCCAGAAGGGATTTATTCAGGTGGAATAACTTTCTGGTGTCCCTCAATTGATAGTATTAATCAAACAAAAGTCTTCCTATTGAGAAGATTTTCCCTCTCCACTGTCATTCAAGGCCAGTGCAAGTCTGTAATGCAACTGCTGTCCCTTTTTGGTTTGCACCCCCATACAGAGACAATTTATCTGTAAACCAAGCTAGATCCTTTCCTCCTCTTCAGTTTGCTGAGACGTGAGATGGAGGGTCCTGACACAACTGTGGTGGGGAACATGGGCTCTGGGCTCATGTTGTCTGGCCTTGCTCAGGCTTGGTTCCAGGTATATCATTTCCATTTCCCAAAGAATTTTCTGGACCCACCCGACTTTATGACTGAAGATTCAAGAGGACCTATGTCATAATGGGCAGTTAGAGACACATGATTACTTGGTATCACCTTGTCAAGTGTTCAATCACTATTTGGGCTCAGAGAGCCATCTTTCAAAAGGTGTTTTATCCAAAGCATTATCTTGCTTCAGAAGTCCAGAGGACTGCATTATATTTCTTCCATGGGAGCCTTCCATAAAATCTAAACTGCATTTTCCCCGCATTACCAACATCTCTAGCACCACCATGTCACGAAATTGCCTGGCAATGACGCTGCAGCCCAGACTCCAAGCCCCATACAAAGCTGACAGACTTCTTTGTTACTCAGTGTATGGACCAGAGCAGTATTCCTAAGTGTGGAGTCCATTGTTTTGGGATCCCGAAGAGGTCTGTCAACTATTGTGCTTCGTTCTTTAGCTGAGAAGATTCAAGATGTAGTTAGTTGTCTTCTACTTGGGATGAGATATTCCTGACTGCTTTAATATAGAAGGCCCCTGACTCTTCATAGGGCTCATCTCCAAACTTCGAGGAGTACCTTACCAAGGCTAGGTACTAGGTATGTAGAGTGCTAGGTACTACCTGCTCCTCCTGCCAGATCAGTGTAATGCCACCAAGGTAATGAATCAGTGTCATTTTTTGTAAGATCCTCAGATTGTCCAGATTCTTTTTTTGAAGATATATCTGAGCAGGATCTCTCTGGGTTTGGACAAAGACACAGTAAATAATAAGGATATTATTTTGAAAGTGTTAATAAATCATATCAAGGTAAACAACAGATTTTGGCTGGAAACACAGAAGACTTGTTATAAATGTTGTTCCAGACCTGATGGGCCATCAGACTGCTATATAAAGCAGAGCTTCCCAACCAGTTTCCTGTAACAGAGTATTGCCAAGGGGTCATAAGCGTACCTAGAGATACTGATCCACTCAGCCTTCAAGGCAGTCAGATGGGCTCACAGTGGCCAGTAGGCTCAGGACACAAGCAGCTTCCCTCATTCTATTCTGGTGGTTGTCTCAACTTTCTGACAGGATGCTTCCCTTTCTATAGGTAGCAAGTACAATGAGCAACATCCAACACATGTTAAGTTTCCACATCTCACTGAGAAAGGCTTACTCCTTAATATTTTGTGTGGTTGATAGAATGTTTGAAACCCCTCCCTCATGCCCCTTGCTGTGTAACTTTGAAGTTCTTCCCTCAAGAGGCAAAGTGAGAGCAGAGGTGACAGGATGTCAGTTCTAAGCATGGGCCTTAAGAAGGCCTTCTTGGTTCTGCTTTCTCTCCTGAACCTCTGCCATCATCACAAGAACCTGCTCTGGTGGCCCACTGCTCCGAGGAAGGTGACAAGTAAACTTCCTCATATTTTCATGACAGGCTGTAGTTTTACACATTGGTGGCCTTTAGAATTAGGCTCCCGCTCTTCCACAGAAACTGAGAGATAGGTGTGCCATTTTCCTTGATGACTGCATTTCAAAGGAATGGCTCTCAGCTACTTGGAGAAGATAAGTCCTGGGTTATAAAACTGACAAGAAGCCTTTAAAAAGATTTATATCTCAAGGAGGCAGAAAAAGAACTTACAATGGCAAGTTTTCTGAATCAAATCCTCTAAGAAAAGGGAGGGCAGAGGCTTAGAGTCAGAAAGAAGCATGCCTACAGTTTATTCAAGCCGAGGGGAACATTAAGGCCCTCTTGCTCAGTTATAATAATTACCTTTCATTGAGGTGCTCTACGACATCCCAAATCATCTCAGTTTACCCTCTTGTGAAGTACATATGTGTCTTGGTCAGCTCAGGCTGCTATTAAAATGACCAGTCACTGGGTGTTCTATAAACTACAGGAATTTATTTCTCACAGTTCTGCAGGTTGGGAAGTCCAAGATCAAGATGCGTGCAGATTCAAGTCTGGTGGGGACATACTTCCTGGTTCATAAGGGACTCTTTCCTGCTGTGTGTTCACATGAAGGCAGGGACAAGGGACCTCAGGGACCTTTTCTTTTTTCTTTTCTTTTTTTTTTTTTTTAAGATTATTTATTTATTTGACAGAGAGAGATCACAAGTAGGCAGAGAAGCAGGCAGAGAGAGAGGAAGGGAAGCAGGCTCCCCGCCGAGCAGAGAGCCCGATGCAGGGCCCGATCCCAGGACCCCGGGATCACGACTCGAGCCGAAGGCAGAGGCTTAACCCACTGAGCCACCCAGGCGCCCCAGGGACCTTTTCTATAAGGGTGCCATCCTTACTCATGAGGGCTCCACCCTCATGACAGAACCACCTCCTAAAAGCCCAACCTCTAAAGAGCACTACATTGGAGATGACGTTTCAACCCATGAATTGTGAAGGGACACATACAGTCAGTCTGTAACAATGCGTTACCATGTATGATCAAGTGAGAAAGATTAGGGAGCACAGACTCGAAGCCTAGACTTATTCCCATAGGCGGGAATAAATTCCCAGAAGGAAGCAGCAGGCTCTGGTTACGGCAGTGTCCACACATCCCACAGTGATTTAAGGCTTGCTCTCTTCATCATTTGAGGAGGTTGGTGGTAGACTTTATGCATCTCGTAGCAATCAGCACCATGGATTGAACTTTTCATAGGAGCAAACTGTCACTTACCTATTCACCAATCTCTGGCCATAATTTGCTGCAGGAACTGGAGTTAGGAAGTGATTTAGAAAGAAGATGGTACACAATAAGAGAAAAGGCAAATAAAGCAGAAGATCATCTACCAGATCCTACCTCGCTAAATGTTTATTAATAACCTATCATGTATTTTGCATAGAATAGAATATTCTTTTTTTTTTAAAGATTTTATTTATTTATTTGACAGACAGAGATCAAAAGTAGGCAGAAAGGCAGGCAGGGCCAGAGGGGAAAGGAAGCAGGCTCCCTGCTGAGCGGAGAGCACGATGCAGGACTCGATGCGGGGCTCGATGCGGGGCTCCATCCCAGGACCCTGAGATCATGACCTGAGCTGAAGACAGAGGTTTAACCCACTGAGCCACCCAGGCATCCCTAGAAATGAATATTCTAATAGGAGACACAAAAGAGGGAAAGTGACTCTTCACGTAGTGTCATCTGCTGTTACTAGCACCTGTGTCTCTTGCAGGCACTTGTTGGAAACGAGTTCCAAGCTTTCTTCCAAGAGCTCCCAATCACTGTCAAGACACATGTATTTGAGCAAAAGATTTGAATAGAAACATCACTAAAGTTGTACTTGTCTTTCTTAAACAGCTCTATGAAATTAACTTCATCTGGAATATTTCATGTTTCAGTTGTTGATTTCTTTGGCTGTATTTTAGAATCACATCTTGTCACAGGCTTTGGATTTTTGTTGTGCTTTCTTATCTCAGATGAGTGGGTTGGTTTGGTTTCGTATTTCTTTCTCTTTTATTCTCCCCTAACCTAAACACACTTGAAGTGCTTGGTAATTGTGAAGGTGTCTCTATCTAGCCCTAAAGATCCTCAAACACAATCATGGTCTAGTGCTTTGGTTTCCTGCTTTTCTGTCATATTGGAAATGTGACTGACCCAGGGCAATCAGCTGCTGGGCGGCTCAGCTCAGTTTCTGGTTGTGAATCTATGTTTGTGCCCTTACTTCTCCCTACATTAGCAGCTTTCTAAAAACCAAGGTCCTAGGTGGAATTGGAGCAAAGTCACTTGTTTCAACATCCTTGCTCATGTATCCTGAAGTGAGAAGGCTCTTCCCAGCTCCAGGCTTCAAGGGGTGAGCTGTGCATTATCTCCTGCATGACGTGTGACACTTTTAGACCCTTTCACAGGAATCAAAATTCTGAATTCCCCAGCTGCTTCAGGACACGGGAACCACCAGGTTCTCATTGTCAGCCCTGCTCACATTTGGTCTTCGTGTTTCTTGAGCGCAGAGATGATGATTTCATTTATGGACATTCCTACAACTTCTCCCCGCCATTTTTATATGCCTGCCCTCTCCATGTTGATGGAGAAACACAAGAGTTGATGAAGAAACTAATTCAGACTTTTTGTCTGAACACACTCATGAAATCTTTATCTCATTGGGGAAGGAAAGGTGAAAGAAGAAAAACCTGTTTTATCTCACTCCTGTATTTTCTGATCTTTGTTTTTTCACTCGAACAAGGTTTTTGGCCTTAAGGGGTAAGAATTTAGAAGTTTTGTTTTCCAGCTTCTTTCTGAACAATGGCTGCTCTTCCTTCTAAAGTTTACAGATCCAACTGGGAGCGACAACCTAGAGATGGGCACCTTAGAGAGTGGGCAGGAGGAGCGGGTGCTGTCATCTAGGGCTCACACTTGACCTCAGCAGCAGAAATAGTTTGATGCTTGTGGTGGGCAGAATAGTGACCCCTTCTTTCACCTCCATGATGTCCATGTGCTAATCACCAGATCTGTAACTATGTTACCTTCCATGGCAAAGAGAGACTTTGCAGATGTGGTCAAATTAAGGATTGGTAATTTGAGATGAAGAGATTATTCTGGATTATCCAGGGGGCCCAATGTAATCACAGGGGTCATTAAAAGTGAAAGGGGAAAATGAGAGAGTCAATATCAGAGTCAGAGAAAGATTTCAAGATCCTGTGCTGTTTGTTGGTTATATGGATGGAGGAAAGGACTGCAAGCCAGAAATGCAAATGGTCGCTGGAAGTGGGAAAAGGCAGGAAGCTGATTCTCCTCTAGAGCCTCCAGAAGGAAAACAGCACCATTAACATTTTGATTGTAGTCCCTGAGAACTATTTCAAATGTCTAATCTCTAGAACCATAAGATAATAGATATGTATTGCTTTAAACCCCTAAACTTGTGCTAATTTGTTACAGTAGCAATAGGGAACTAATAGAATGGCATAATCCTGAGGCAGGCACCCCATGTATGTCTGTGGACACCCCCAGTCAGCCCATTGATTACCTGGAGAATGAATATAGATATCATCATCCAATCAGCAGCACTTGGAGACTTTGCTCTCCAGATATAAAGCAGCTCATGGCCCTCTGGCTATAGGAAACATTCCTTATATCTACTCCCTTGAACTGACTCTCCCACAGCCCAGATCTGTGCTTTCTTGCTTTCCTGCTTGACAGTGAAACTTGTCCAAACAGAGCTCAGTCTTTGGCCTCACATCCCATTAGTCTTTCTTTATAAATAACAAAATCAAAACAAAACAAGAATAGCAACATGAACGTTCTCCACGTCCATATCTCTATACTGCTACTATCTGAACTCTTTGGCGCTTAGCTTCTACACCTTCCCATCTGACAGTTTTGCACTTGCTTTCATTGAGTTTTCTTTTCTTCATCATTTAATTGCTGTTGCAAAGAGATAATTTAATCTCTGAAATGAAATAAGGTGGGGCCCTTCTGTGGGCTCATGACCAGCCCAGCGGCACAGAGCCCTGCTCTTGGGCTTGATACCAGTTGTTGTGGTCTTGAAATTCTTAAAAATTGTATCTTTGAATTTGTGTTTTATATGTGAAGTCCTGAAGGACAATGGAGCATGTGTGGGGGGATGTGGAGCCTCAAGTTGCATTACATGTGATTGTCCTGCATTACAACACTTTGTCTTCTCCCTTAGACTAGTTCTCCGCCACTTCCACAACTGTGGCCACCCTACCCACCCCCTCTGAGCCCTCCTTTCTGCACCTTCAGCTCAGTCCCACCTCCCACTCCTCACTCTGACCTACTAAGACTGCCATTTTGGGGGACTGGATGCAGGGAAAGGAGGGTTGAGGCAAGGTAGACCTCTGTGGTCTCAGGGAAATCATGGCAGTTGTTACCTTATCCAGGCTGGTAGGGCCATAGCACATCCGAAGGGCAGCTTAGCGGGGCCAACTGTATTACCCACTCTCAATCCAGACATTGAATGGGTCCTAATGTGGAGGTTGCAATCCTTAGGGTGTCAGCTATCTGCCTTTGGCTGAGGTGACATCCTAAGAGTAGGGCAGATGCCTTGCTCAGCTTCCTAGACCCCCAAAGTGGGCACGCGTATGGTTTCAGCAGCTGGGGGAGGGGAAAACTGGCAGTGGGTGGGCCAGGCATGCTGAGTCTCCAGGCACCTGTGAGGTTCTGCACTTGCCCACTTGCCCACAAACACTTCCATGCCCAATGAAATGGGACATTATAACTAAAGTCAAACACGATGGCCGGTCAGGAGAGACTGCAGAAAAAAAGGAAAAACTTTATACTCAAGGGTACTTTTTTACCTATTTTTGAAAAAAAGATCTCCATGTTTTTATTTTGCCCTGGGCTCTACAAATTATATAGCCAGTCTTGTACACAGGTAACATTACTGCCAAAACGGGATGAGACTATTCCAGGGCAGTCGAACTTAAAGACATCTCTTGGTTGGGAAAATCACAAGTCTTCCCGCAATGGAATAGAGCACTGAGCAATACATTTTGTAGAAAAACTTACTAATCATAATTATCCAAAGCTTCCTTTCCAGATTCACACCTTACACTATAGGGATTCCTTGTGAGGAATTCATAATGGGTGAAATTAATTGGCCAGCTTCCTAAAACATTCCAGGGTGCTAACCTCTCAGACAATGTGAAGGTGGAAGTCTATTAAAAGGTGACTTTTCAAATATGTGATTATATTATATCTGACTCTTCTTTGCAATGAAGAACTTCAGGGGTATAAAGAACCAGGTGTTTAAATTACATTTCTTCAATTATTCAGATAATACGAATTCTGGCTTGATGACAATTCATAATAGGTTAGCTTGGAATTAACTATCTGCGAGGCTGAGACATAATTACAGAAATAATTGCATGCATTAAAATCAGAAAGGATACATTTCTAACTTTCTGAAATTCTCTTAACTTCTTTTTGTGATTAAAATGGGAAAAAGGACAGAATCTAAGGCAATACTTAAAAGCAGTTGCTCAATTATGAAGTTTGATTTTTTTTTTTTTTTAATTCTCAGGATTGAAAAACTTCATTGCCCACCACAAGGAAGGGCAGAAAGACAGGAAGCACCAAACTCCAGAGCCATGAGCATCAATCTTTCCCACCCTGCTGTCCTGCAGCTTTGCTATGAGAGTGTGAATGGATCTTGTGTTAAAACTCCCTACTCACTTGGATCCAGGGTGATTCTGTACTTAGCGTTTGGCTTAGCCTCTTTGTTGGCTGTGTTTGGAAACCTCCTGGTGATGACTTCAGTTTTGCATTTCAAGGAGCTGCACTCTCCTGCCAATTTCTTGATCGCCTCTCTGGCTTGTGCTGACTTCCTGGTGGGGGTGACCGTCATGCCCTTCAGCATGGTCAGGTCCGTGGAGAGCTGCTGGTACTTTGGAGTCAGATTTTGTATCCTGCACAGTTGCTTCGATGTGGCATTTTGTTACTCTTCTCTTTTCCACTTGTGCTTCATCTCCATCGACAGGTACATTGCTGTTACTGATCCTCTGGTCTATCCCAGCAAGTTCACGGTGTCTGTGTCGGGGATGTGCGTCAGCGTCTCCTGGATCCTGCCCATTGTATACAGCGGGGCCGTGTTCTACACAGGTGTCAATGACGATGGGATGGAGGAATTAGTAAGTGCTCTCAAGTGTGTAGGTGGTTGTCAAATTGTTGTAAATCAAGACTGGGTTTTGATAGATTTTCTGTTATTCTTCATACCCACCCTCGTAATGATAATTCTTTACTGTAAGATTTTTCTAATAGCTAAACAACAAGCTATAAAAATTGAAAATACTGGTAGCAAAGCAGAGTCATCCTCAGACAGTTACAAATCCAGAGTGGCCAAGAGAGAGAGAAAAGCTGCTAAGACCCTGGGTATCACGGTGATAGCATTTATGATTTCATGGTTACCATATACAATTGATACGCTAGTTGATGCCTATATGGGCTTCATAACGCCTGCCTATATTTATGAGATCTGCTGTTGGGGTGCTTATTATAACTCAGCCATGAACCCTTTGATTTATGCTTTATTTTATCCTTGGTTTAGAAAAGCCATAAAAATTATTTTAAGTGGAGAATTTTTAAAGGATAGTTCATCAACCATTAGATTATTTGCAGAATAAACATAAACACTAAGTTGAGAAATTTAAAAATATTTTACAAATTATAAATTCATGACAAAATTAGATATAAGAAATTAACAAAGCATTTCAAGAATGGAGAAATATGTTGTGTTTTTCAAATTAACCAGAAACCAAATCACAAGAAGTTGCCTCCATTAAATCAGTGCAAAAGATATTTACTGAACTAAATGGTAAATAATGAAGTGGTTTACATTGTAATCTGTCTGAGTGGTCTGTACACGTCCTTGCCATATGCACTTGTTTCTTCCACTTTCATGGAATCTGCAATCTCATTTTTGGTGTGATATCTCTAATCATTTTCTCGTTTATGGTCAACTCTCATTTATCTTCAAATGGTCTTTTTTTCCTTGTCTTTTGCAACATTCTACTAGTTTACTAAGGCTATCATAACAAAGTACCACAGACTAGGTAGCTTAAGCAACAAAAATTTATTTGGTTTCTTGTGATTTTGGAGGCTAAAATTCCAAAATCAAGGTGTCAGCAGGGTGGGTTTCTTCTGAAGACCCCCTTCTTCAGCTTACAGGTGGCCAGCTTCTCTCTGCGTCGTCACATGGCTTATGCCATGGGTATGTGTGTCTGTGTCCTAATCTCCTCTTCTTATAAGACCACCAAACATATCGGGTTGGGGATCACCCTTAAAAACTCACTTTAACTTAATTACCTTTCAAAAGGTTTTATCTCAATATATGGTTACATTCTAAAGTACTAGGAGTTAGGACTTCAACAGAAGAATTTGGGGGACACCATTCAGCCCATAACAGGCACAAGACAAGGATTGGGGACACTCCCCAAGGGTCTGTTTGTTTGATGCGCATTTCTGATACTGCTGTACCTTCCAACAGCTTTTGGGACAGCAGGTAAGAATTTCCTCTTTAATGGCTGGACAGAATCTTGGAATGTCCACCTGTCATATTGTGTGATCAGTCATTGAGCCTTGGAATCATGTATTCACTACAGACATTGCCCAGAAGTGGAAAATTGCAAGTGGAAAAAACGTGCCACAAAAAAGTTGGCACAATGATCATTTGTAAATGGGTATCTGCAAATGAAAGAATAATCAATTATCGGGGTGCCTGTGTGGCTCAGTCAGTTAAGGGTCTGACTGCTGGTTTCTGCTCAAGTCATGATCCTATGGTCGTGAGATTGAGCCTTGCATAGGGCTCTGTGTTCAGCGCGGAGTCTGCTTCAGATCCTTGCCCCCACCTTATGCTCTCTTGCTCCAAATCAATCAATCAATCAATAAAATCTCTAAAAAAATAGAAGAGTCAATTATTACTAGCTGTGATACCAACTTTCCTCACCTGAATATACTGCATGTTTCACTTCCCTGGAATGTTGTGGGGTCAAAAAGTGTATGCAGATACTGCAAAACTTCTATTAAAAAGAATATCAAGAAATGATGCTGTAGTTTTACATTTTGCTGTCTGGAATATTTGACATTGTTGATACAATAAAAGTTCTTTGGAATGTATATCCAGAGTATTTTGTACAATGAATCTAAATTGTAATAGCTTACGGGTCTATAAACCTTATTTATTTTCTTTTTGGTTTGTCTATAGAGTCACTTGATTAAAATGATTGAAATGTTTTTTTCTCATTGGTTTTCACTGAGATTTTTTACTGTTTTCAAGCTAATATTGGACATAAATTATATGTAAGTACCTGTGTTAGGAAGAGCTGACAATAAAAAATGTGTTCTATATAGTATTCTCCTCAAGGAATGTAATTTTATAGATAATATGGGCAACACATTTTAAATTATATTATTGAGAACCAGAAAAGTGTCAGAGATGCTAAATCCTATGAGCAGAGGACCAATTGTCACTGATTGTCACAAGGCTGTTACTTGGCATTGGGCATTTCTAAAACATTGTCTTCTACTGACATGTGGTCTCATGCCTGAAGGGTTAAAAAATTGTTAAAGACTTTATTTTTTTAGAAAGGGTTTTTGAGGAGTCTTCAAGCATTAGACTTGCATAGGCAGACAGGGCTACGAACTTTTTTTTGACAGGAGGGTTAATTTCCATAAGTGGAGGATTGGCTTGGCAAATTCACAGATAATGAGTAGACTGTAGCCTGATAACAACCAATTCATCCTATCAATGACTCTATTCAGCAGATCAGATTAACTATCAGATTTAAAAAAGGATATCACACTCCTTATTTTTAGAGTATAGAAGACAGAAGAAAGTAAGTGAGAAAGTGTAATAGTCCTATTTAATAAATGTCTCATAGAATGGCATTGTTGTCAAATTGTAGATAATGAATAGGACAGAAATTCAAAAGTAAGTTAAAGATTCTTAAAATTTATCCTACGGGCAAGAAAAATATATTGTTATAAATGCTACCAAAACCTCCAATGCAATTCTTTTTTTTTTTTTTAAAAGATTTTATTTATTTATTTGAGAGAGAGACAGTGAGAGAGAGCATGAGCTAGGAGAAGGTCAGAGAGAGAAGCAGACTCCCCGTGGAGCTGGGAGCCCGATGCGGGACTCGATCCCGGGACTCCAGGATCATGACCTGAGCCGAAGGCAGTCGTCCAACCAACTGAGCCACCCAGGCGTCCCCTTCCAATGCAATTCTAAATATGGAATTTCTCTTGACAGGTGATGGAACTTCACAAAGGAGAGAAGAAAGAAATTAAATTGTTCCATATATTCCCTGATAGTCTTTCCTAAGAATGACTACCCAAGATACAGGTTTAAAAATTCAGCTATAAATTTCTTTCTTTTCTTTTTTTTTTTTTAATTTTATTTATTTATTTGACAGAGAGAGACACAGTTTGAGAGGGAACACAAGCAGGGGGAGTGGGAGGGAAAAGCGGGCTTCCGATGAGAAATGAGCCGAATGTGGGGATCTATATGGGGCTCAATCCCAGGACCCTGGGATCATGACCTGAGCTGAAGGCAGAGACTTAATGACTGAGTCACCCAGGCACCCCTCAGCTGTCAGTTTCTTGCTTTATTTTACCCTGGGTTTAGGAGTGAATTAAAACAATATAACTGGTCAAGAATTAAAGGACAATTTATCAACATAAATGTGTTTTCAGGATAAGACTAAATTAAAATCAAGGAAATTGTGAAATATTGTGAGTTTTCCATGTATTATCACATCAAATATGATATATAAATAGGATATCAAATTTGAAATAAGGTGTTCCTCAGATTTAATTAAACATTGCTTCAAGTGAGCTTCTCCAAGCATCTGCTACAGACAGATGTACTGCCCTGATGAAGCGAGGTTCGATTTCCTACTGCTGATTCTGCCCACTCCTCTGCTTTGTGACTTTTCCACTGCCCTGTCTTCGGGGGGAATTTCTTGTTTTTTTCACCTTTCATGCTCACAACCCTGTTACCTTTAGACTTTTAAAAAATTTATTTATTTGAGAGAGGGAGAGAGTACGAGCAGGGGAAGAGGCAGAGGAAGAGGGAAAAAAACAGATGCCCCCGATCCCCCTCTGTCCCATGTGGAGCAGTGAGCCTGCTGATGGGGCTCAATCCCAGGATCCTGAGGTCACGACCTGAGCTGATATCAAGAGTTGGTTGCTTAACTGACTGAGCCACACTGGTGTCCCTGCCCTGTCACTTTCTTTCTTTTTTTTTTTTTTAAGATTTTTATTTATTTATTTGACAGAGATCAAAAGTAGGCAGAAAGGCAGGCAGAGAAAGAGGAAGGGAAGCGGGCTCCCCACTGAGCAGAGAGCCTGACGCGGGGCTCGATCCCAGGACCCTAAGGTGATGACCTGAGCCAAAGGCAGAGGCTTTAACCCACTGAGCCACCCAGGTGCCCCTGCCCTGTTACTTTCAATGCTCATTTTCTTCTTCCTATTCTCTAACTATGTCATTTGTTCTTGGTCTTTCCCTAGGCTCTGGTTCTCTTGGCTGTCATTCTAATATCTGCTTTTGCTGGAATTATTTTCTTCAATCTTCTCAGATTCTCTGCTTCATGCTCTCGCAAGGAGTTTAGTTCCTCTTGTTCACCAGTGTTCTTCCAAAAGCAAAGGAATCAGAAGTCAAATTCAGATCTGGCACAAGATCAAGATTTAATGTTTAGAGGAAATTCTCTCTCTCTCTCTTTTTAAATTAACATATAATGTATTATTAGCCCCAGGGGTACAGGTCTGTGAGTCATCAGGCTTACACACTTCACAGCACTCACCATAGCACATACCCTTCCCAATGTCCATAGCCCAACCACCCTCTCTCTATCCCCCTTCCCCTGGCAACCCTCAGTTTGTTTTGTGAGACTAAGAGTCTCTTATGGAAAAAAAAAGGGGGGGGGCACCTGGGTGGCTCAATGGGTTAAAGCCTCTGCCTTCAGCTCAGGTCATGATCCCAGGAACCTGGGATCGAGCCCTGCATCAGGCTCTCTGCTCAGCAGGAAGTCTGCTTTTCTTCCTCTCTCTCTCTGCCTGCCTCTCTACCTACTTGTGATCTCTGTCAAATAAATAAATAAAATCTTGAAAAAAAAAAGAGTCTCATGGTTTGTCTCCCTCCTAAGCCCATCTTGTTTCATTTTTTCCTTCCCTACCCCTCAGACCCCCCACTTCACCTCTCAACTTCCTCTTATCAGGGAGATCATATAATTGTCTTTCTCTGATTGACTTATTTCGCTCAGCATAATACCCTCTAGTTCCATCCATGTTGTTACAAATGGCAAGATTTCATTTCTTTTGATGGCTGCATAATATTCCATTGTAGATATATACCACTTCTTCTTTATCCATTTATTTGCTGATGGACATCTAGGTTCTTTCCATAGTTTGGCTATTGTGGACGTTGATTCTATAAACATTTGGGTGCACATGCCCCTTCAGATCACTACATTTGTATCTTTAGGGTAAATACCCAGTAGTATGATTGCTGGATCTTAGGGTAGCTCTATTTTCAACTTTTTGAGCAACCTCCATGCTGTTTTCCAGAGTGGCTGCACCAGGTTGCATTCCCACCAACAGTGTAGGAGGGTTCCCCTTCCTCTGCATCCCCCCAGCATCTGTCATTTTCTGACTTGTTAATTTTAGCCATTCTGACTGGTGTGAGGTGGTATCTCATTGTGGTTTTGATTTGTATTTCCCTAATGCCGAGTGACATGGATCACTTTTCATGTGTCTGTTGGCCATCTGGACGTCTTCTTTGCAGAAATGTCTGTTCATGTTCTCTGCCCATTTCTTGATTGGATTATTTGTTCTTTGGGTGTTGAGTTTGATAAGTTCTTTATAGATCTTTGATACTAGCCCTTTATCTGGTATGTCATTTGCAAATATCTTCTCCCATTCTGTCAGTTGCCTTTTGGTTTTGTTGACTGTTTCCTTTGCTGTGCAAAAGCTTTTGATCTTGATGAAGTCCCAATAGTTCATTTTTGCCCTTGTTTCCCTTGCCTTTGGCGATGTGTCTAGGAAGAAGTTGATGCGGCTGAGGTCGAAGAGGTTGCTGCCTGTGTTCTCCTCAAGGATTTTGATGGATTCCTTTCTCACATTGAGGTCTTTCATCCATTTAGAGTGTATTTTTGTGTGTGGTGTAAGAAAATGGTCCAGTTTCATTTTTCTGCATGCGGCTGTCCAATTTTCCCAACACCATTTGTTGAAGAGACTGTCGTTTTTCGATTGGTCATTCTTCCCTGCTTTGTCAAAGATTAGTTGACCATAGAGTTGAGGGTCTATTTCTGGGCTCTCTATTCTGTTCCACTGATCTATGTGTCTGTTTTTGTGCCAGTACCATACTGTCTTGATGATGACAGCTTTGTAATAGAGCTTGAAGTCTAGAATTGTGATGCTACCAACTTTGGCTTTCTTTTTCAATATTTAGAGGACATTCTCTTATAGTGGGAGTGACCACAACAAAGTGATACATTCACCAACAATAATTATCTCTTCAACATAATTACTTTCATGTAGTATGTCCCTTCACTTCTTCAGCATGATGTGAGAATAATCAGTTGCCTGTCATGGCATGTTATAAATATCATCTAATACTGTCACTGTTGATTATAATGCAAAATTGGGATGTCACATATTCATGGGGGAAGATGATATATTCAACAAATCATCTTTAAACATCTAGGTATCTATTTGGGGGAAAAAATGTTCTGATTCTCACTCTTCCCCTACACACACATGTGCACTTACATACATATTGTCCAGGAGAGACCTTTTTTTTTTTTCAGGTGAGATCTTAGTGTAAAATATAAAGCCATGAAGTTTTAGAAGAAAATATTGGAGAACATTTTCATAGTTTCTCATGGAAAATGTTGGCAAATTAACTATCAATTTAATATTTCTACATGATAAAAAATTAAAATCTAAAAAAGATAAACTTGAAAAAACTCTTTAGAATATTTATTCTCTTCTAATTGGTTTAGTTGAAAATGGAGAAAAAAAAGACTTTTTGTTTGTTTGTTTGTTTTCTGCAGTACTTGAGTCTCAAAAGTCTTGGCCCTGTTAGAAAGAAAAAAGAGCTTATAGTGAACAGATTTGAAGTGAGTGCAATAGAAAATCTTTCCTGCATCCCAGAACAAGAGTAAAAAAGATAACTTGAGTACAAAAATAAGTGAGGAAGCTGTGAAGGTCTATGAGGGAGGAGAACCCCATTTCTCCCCGGATACTGTCTGGTTTGAGGGAAGGACTAATAACTGATATGCCAATGCAGTTGGTTGAATAAAAGTCCCACAAACAGACCCATGTCTAAACCTTAGAACCTATAAATATTAAAAATTATTTGAAGTACAATGGTCTTTGAAGATGATTAAGTTAAGACTCTTAAAAAGGTGGGATTATCTGGGATCATCCGGGTGGGCCCCAAATGCCATCCCGAGCGTTCTTACAGGAAAGAGGCACAGAGAGATGACACACACAGAGGAGAAGGCAGTGTGATCACACAGGCAGAGATTGGAGGGATGGGGCCAGAAGCCAAAGCATGCTGACAGCCAGCAGAAGCAGGGGGAGGCTAGGATGAATTCTTTGAGACCCTTCTGAGGGAGTGAAGCCCTGCTAACACTTTGATTTTGGATTTCATACTTTTGGCCTCCAGAACTCTGCAGGAATCAATTTCTGTCATTTTAAGCCACCAAGTGAGTGCTGATTTGTTAACGCAGCAACAGAAATTAATAAGAAGATCCAAGTGCAGGTGAAGCTCTTTCTCCTTTCCCTGGATAGAACTCAGTGGGTATGAAGACCACAGGGCAGAGATGGCAGCATAGGTTTTCTGAGCCCATAGCCTGAGACAGCCTCACAGAGCAGCTCACTGCTCTGCATGGGACAAAGACAGTAAAAGATTCTTGAGCCCCTGAGGGTGCCATGGAGTCATGACGGTCCTAGAAACTCAGCCAAATATTCCATGGCCCCTGATGCCAGAGTATAGCTGAACTTTCAGAGAAGCATGTTGGAATTGGCTGATAAGAGCTAAAAGAACCTTACCTGCAGGTACAAGAGATGACTGCTCTGTGACAGGACTGGACCAAAGTCCAGAGAACAGGCAGGACATCTCACTGAGGGTGAATGGTCACCCAGTTCAGATCTCTAATTCACAGAGCCCAGTTAACTCAGAGGGGAAGGTAGAGAAAATCCAGATGGGTGGAGAGGAATTTCCCATTATCTGTAGGTCAGGGGCATGACCCAGACATCAAGTTCATTAATAGCTGTAGAGCACAGAAGAACAGCACACAAAATCTGGAGCTAAATTTCTGGGATGCCAATCCTCAGTTCACCATTCACTACACCTTAACCCTGGGCAAGTGACTAACTTTCAGGGTTTCAGTAAAATAGGAATAATGATCATATGGGCTTCATGGGATTTTCTGTGTGTGACTATTTAAGAACTTCCTACATGTGAAACACCTAGATAGTGCAGGGGTTCAAAAGCTGTTTGCTACCATTAAAATAGCAGTTGCCTTAACAATAAAGTAACACGTTTTGCACACCGGAATCTGTGCCTCGTGACTCATTGAAGATACCTGTGGGTCTTCCTAGGATTTCTACCATGTTTTAGGAAGCATTTCTGTATCATAGACTATTAAAAGCCATACGATAAGAGCTATGACCCAAATTCTGAGAAAGATGTAAAATAGTTATTGGGATGTACAAAGCTGTGTACAATTTCTGAAAGTTTTCCCTGTTCTTGACCTTAGTACCTTCCTTCATCCTTCTAAACCTGGCCCTAAATTTATATTCTCAGTGAATTCTATTTATTCATCTTACTTATATTATTTGTTGATATCATTTCTCATTTTACACTTTTTAATTGTGTTAATTTTAGCTTTAAGCACTGTGAATTATTATGTTGTTTTATGTCTGTCTCTCATATTAACATGTAAACTCCCCCTAAGGGAGGAAGATATTTTGTGTTTATTCTTGTATGTTGAAAACCTTGCACAAATAGGTGCTTAATAAACAAATAAATATAAATAATGCATACACAAATGATCGGACTGCAGGCGGATCTATAGGCATCTTATGGACCCTGAATCTTTTACTAAAGTGTCTATGGCTTTTTACTTATTTTGAAGAGAATACTCTCAAATATCATTATTGAGTATAGTCTATCCATATATCTTTGTCTACATATACTGTGTAATAGGCCCTTTTTGTCTAGACCTCTCTAGATACAAGAGATCTTATTTTTTTAGTTGGCTAAGAATTTTTCTTTTTAGTAATGAATAAATTTTGAAATTTGTCAAATGCCTTTCTTCATTTCATCAGATGATTGTAAAATTTTAATCTTTTACAAAGGTGAGTTACAATAATTGATTTTCTAACTTTAAAGCAAACTTTCATTCTTGGTATAGACTCTAATCATGGTATATCATCCTTTTATATTTGGGTTTACTTTGTAAAAGTTTGTTTAGGGTTTTTGCATCTTTGTTTATGAATGAGGGTATTTTTACCTTTCTCTTTTTTGAAATCATCTATGTGGGTTTTGGTATAGAAGCTACATCAAAATACAAATCTCAAGTGGAGATAATTAAATATGTTTCAGCACCATCAGGTCCGTGCAGAGCTGCTGGTACTTTGGGCCAAGTTTCTGTCCCTTCCACACATGCTGTGATGTGGCATTTGGTTACTCTGTGAGGAAACTAATAAGAAGATCCAAGTGCAGGCGAAGCTCTTTCTCCTTTCCCTGGATAGAACTCAGTGGGCATGAAGACCACAGGGCAGAAATGGCAGCATAGGTTTTCTGAGCCCATAGCCTGAGACAGCCTCACAGAGCATATTTGGTTATTCTTCTCTCTTCCACTTGTGCTTCCCTCTCCATCGACAGGTGCATTGCTATTAGTGACCCTCTGGTCTATCCTAGCAAGTTCAGGGTGTCTGGGTCAGAGATGTGCGTCAGCGTCTTCTGGACCCCGCCCCTTTTCTACAGCGGGGCCGAGTTCTACACAGGTGTCTATGATGATGGGCTAGAGGGACTATCTAGTGCCCTCAACTGTGTAGGGAGTTGTTGGCCTGTTATAAATCAATTTTGGATTCTGATAAATTTGCTATTGTTTTTCACACTTACGTTTGTTATGATGATTCTATATAATAATATTTTTCTTGTGGCTAGAAACAGCTTATAAAGATTGAAAACATTAGTAGCCAAGCGGAAGCCTCAGGGACATACAAAACCAGGGTGAGTAAGAGAGAAAAGTTGCTAAAACCCTGGTTATCACAGCATTTTTGATCTCGTAGTTACCGTGTATCATTGACTCATTCATTGGTTCCTTTGGGGGTTTTGTAACACCTCCATCCATGTTGAGCAGATGAGATATTTTGCTGGTTTGGTTATTATAACTTTGCTGTAAATACTTTGATTTACGCTTTATTTACTCTTGGTCTAGGAGAGCAATAAAACTCAATATGAGTGGTAAGTATTAAAAGCTAGTTAATCAACTATACATTTATTTTCTAAAAAAACCTAAATTTCAAGTTGAAGAATTTGGAGATATATTGGGAATTTCTCAATGCGTGTGACATGAATCACAGTACATGGTAATGATCCATAAAACTGAGGAGGAAAAATGGTTCCTCAATTTCAGAGACATGATTTTTATGCTCTTATTTTCTTAGTGTGGTAAACATCTTTAAGCATTTGATAGAAATGTACTTACTACACAATGGTTGACACAAAGTTTATATTTTCTAGTTTCCCCAAGTCTCCCTTTCAAGCTTATCTTTGTGTCACCTTCAAAGGCTTCCTGGTTCTGTATTCCCTGGGAAGTCTCATAGTCCCTGTCCTCTTGGGATGGGTGTACCTGGCTTCCATTTTAAGCAGCTGTTTCTCGGGGTCTGGTCTTCCTGGAGCTCCTAAGAGGTCTCTGAACCGTACACAACAGCCACTTCAGGCTCAGAACCAGACCCCTATTTTATATCTTTGGAGATAATTCTGGAGTAATTATGAGGCAATGGTGTAATTTCCACACTAGTGCTTGTATTTTTATGCAATGATTTTGTCCTCCTATGAGGTGTGTTGTGTTACTTTCCAGCCTTTGTGGAGGGAGATCTTCTGTCATTTTTTTTTTCTTTATTAACACTATCCAAAGTAGTGTATTGTTGGTGACTTAAAAAAGTGCATTATGGGTTTGTTTAAAGGATGGATTATTCAAGAAATAGTGATAGGTTATATAGCTCTTTGGAAGATGTTGTTAAACATCTTGTCTCATCTCATTCACAGAATCAAAACTTATTTCTTTCAGATGTTAGAAAACTCGAAGAAAATATTTTATAATTTTTCAATGAAGAAATCCTGAAGGAAAACCCCTATAGAGTTATGCACATAATTTAAATTTTAAAACTTCAAAAGAAAACAAAATCAAATGTAGGGAGGCGGGAAAGCCAATTTGGGAAAACTATTGACAGCACACATGGTGAAGGAAAGGTTAAGGATTTAAAAAATCAAGGCCTTTTACAGAAGGTAAGGCATAGCCTAACACTTCCTTACACAAATAAACAGGCAATTTTATGGGGGAAAAAAAGTGTGACTAACAAATACACTAAAATGCCAAATGTACCAAAAAATTCAAAAATGCTAATAAAAGTGTGGCAGTGTTTCATATAGCAAGTGGGCAAATATTAGAAGGATAAAAAATACCCAATAACAATTAGAGTATGAGAATGTTTTGAACCCTTTAAAAAACACTATCGAGTTCTGTTTAAATAGATATATGTCTTCATACATGGATATATTTCTATATGCTTTCACAAAATGTAACTTTATATGTAATGGACAGCGTGTATGTGGTGTGGGGTGTGAGGAATTTGCTTTGTAATTTATTTTTATTGTTTTAATGTTTGAATGGAAATAAATATGTTAAAGTAGATATTATAAAAATAAATAAAAACATTTGGAAGTCAAGCCAACTGAAGCAATTCCGGCGAGGGTGTATAGGTAGGGCACTGGCAGCTTATGTTACCCAAGGCAAGGGGACTAAGTAATCTAATGGACCATATTGAGATTCTGTCAACGAAAGGGGATGCAGAGCATGACAGTGCAGGGCACCAGAAGACAGAAAGGCAGAATTTCATAATGGCCCCCGGGGATGAGCAGTATTGGAATTAGGGTCCTTGCAAATTCCTATCCTGTGGATCCATCAGGCTTCACTAGGTTTTCTATAAGCTAGCCTTCTAGAACCAATCTTTTCCCTTGTCTGGTTCTAATTTTAACAAGCAAGCTTCTTGTTAGTTTGCTTACCAGTTTTGTTTGTTTGATTTTTTTTTTGTGGTCAGGAATATTTGAGGAAATATAAGCAGAATCTGTTGTGTTTGTCTATTTTCTCCTGTGGAAGGAGATGGGAGGGAAGGGCAAAGGGACATCTCTGTCTCACTATTAGTCCTCAGACACTGAGGCTGGAAAAAGAAGACAGTGACTCTCGGCTCAGAGTGAAGTGTGACGTGTGGAAGAGATATGATCTGAACAGAACCATGACCTGATCTGTGTAGGACAGAGCTAAAAGAAAAGTTTGAAAGTGGTAGGCCCAATGCAGTAAACACACATTAAGGACTAGATTTAAACGGAAGGGATTAAGAGTAGGAAACTTTTCCAGTTTTAGGATCTCTGAAGAAACAGTATATTAGGGCTAAGGTATCTGGAAAACTTCCATATTTTAAGCCTTATTAAATGGAAATTATGGACAATGATCTGAAGACTTCAAAAAAACTATAGGTAAATGATACCACAACAAAATTAGGAATTAGGATGCTTCCTGGATTTTTTATTTCTTTAGTCAACTGATAGGATTATTCTCAAATACAATATGATGACTTTGGCACCTAGAAGTTATCTTTACCTGGCCAATATTCATCAGTGTTAGCTCTGAATTTAACATTTATTAGGAAATTGCACACTTTTGGAAAAATGACAAGGAAGCGCACATCTTTTTTTTTTTTTTAAATATTTTATTTATTTATTTGACATAGACAGAGATCACAAGTAGGCAGAGAGGCAGGCAGAGAGAGAGGGGGAAGCAGGCACCCTGCTGAGCAGAGAGCCCGATACGGGGCTTGATCCCAGGATCCTGAAATCATGACCTGAGCTGAAGGCAGAGGCTTAACCCACTGAGCCATCCAGGCGCCCCAGAAGCGCACATCTTAACATGATGGGAAACACGATGATCTACCCTTTTAAATTTGAAGAGTAATTTGTTTTCTCCTCATGAATAGTCCTATTTGATTTTTCATTTGGAAATTGTAAAGATTTCTTTAACTTCTTCAGTCCAACTGCTTACATTTGTTCGGACAACACATTTACGGTGGCTGAACTGTCCTTGAAAACCCAACCACTCACAATAACTTTGGTGGCTTTCCTGAACCATGGGTAAAATAAAGCATAAATCAAAGGGTTCGTGGCTGAATGATAATAAGCACACCAACAGCAAATCTCATAAATACAGGCAGGGGTCATGAAGCCCATATAGGCATCAATTAATGAGTCAGTACTATATGGTACCCATGAAATCATAAATGCTATCACCATGATACCCAGGGTTTTAGTGACTTACTCTCTCTTGTCCACTTGGGATTTGTAACCGTCTGTGGATGATTCTGTCTTGCCTCCAGTATGTTCAATCTTTTTAAGCCTGTCGTCTAGCCACAAGAAAAAGATAGCTAGAGAGAATTACCATAATAAGGGTAGGTATAAAGAAAGCTAGAAAGTCTATCAACACCCAGTTTTGGCTTACAACTCTCTGACACCCTCCTACACAGTTGAGGGCACTAGAGAGTTCCTCCAGCCCATCATCACAGACATCTGTGTAGAACACAGCCCCGCTGTAGACAAGGGGCAGGGCCAGGAGACCGGGACGCACATCCCTGACCCAGACACCATGAACGTGCTAGGATAGACCAGAGGGTCAGTAACAACAATGCACCTGTCCATGGAGAGGAAGCACAAGTGGAAGATAGAAGAGTAACCAAGTATCACATCGCAGCACGTGTGGAAGGGACAGAAACTTGGCCCAAAGCACCAGCAGCTCTGCACGGACCTGATGGTGCTGAAGGGTGTGACGGTCACCCCCACCCGGAAGTCAGCACCAGCCAGAGAGGCGAGGAGAACCTTGGTTTGAAATGCAGGATGTAAATCAGCACCAGGAGGTTTCCAAACACAACCAGCACAGCCCAGAGCCTAACAGTGTGTAGAGCACCAGCCGGGATCCAGGCGAGCAGGAAGCTTTCAGGCAGGATGGGGTCATGTTCTGGTTGCGGAGCTGCTGGACTGCAGGGGGAGATGAGTCGGCATTCACGGTGCATGTAGAGATTTCTGTCCTTCTTGATTTTCACAAACAATGTAGGATTCTACTTTTTAATACTCCTAAGGAGAAAAACATAAACACACTAGGATGCCTAAAGAAATGATCAAATATATTACTAATGTTTTTCAGTTTTCCATTTATTATTACAAATCTCAAATGTGTTCTATAACAAAATAAACTTGAACAAAAATTATATCGTATAAGATTACTGGGGGTTAATTTCAAATAACCAATGCGTGGTTCCTTTAAAATTTGACAAAATTCTGTTTTAGTCATAAATAAATGTTTTTATTTTTACCTCTTGTGTTCCTCTTCACAACAGCCTCGGATATGGGATATAACTGTGGGGTTTAGGGATCACCTCTCCTTTATCTCTATGTTGTCTGACCTGTATTACTGACTAAGACATAAATAAATGCCATTAATGGAAGAATCCCTGCATGGAATCCTGTAGTGCAAGGTGTGAACTTGGAATATTATTTTCAACAGTGATTATTAGGAAAAAGTATTTTACAAAACAATCCTTTACATTAAATTCGCTTAGCCATTATGTTTCTTGGGTCAAATATTTCTTTTTTCTTAGACTTGAGTGTTTCCCCTCTTCTCAGTCCTGGTGAAAGCACCTCACTGGATTTTTGTACACAAGTTCAATAGGGCGTAAACAGTGAAAGTTAATACTTGGCTTTTCCCTCTCTTGTTAGGTGTCATTTTTGCATCTGCACTGGCTACCAGCAAACAGAAATGGGAACATGCATTAAGGGTGGTTTGAGATTGGTGAAATACATTGAGATTGGTGAACAGGCACTAAAAGACAACATGCTATTTTGGACACTAGCATTTCTGAAGTGGTATGACTGTCAGTGCTGGTAGGAAGGAGATCAGTTCTCCTCTCAGCCATTAGCTCTGGAAGGAGATCAGGGATGCCTCTCTGTCCACATAAGAAATGGGCTATGAACCCCCTGACTACACACGCTTGTGGGTCTAGCTGATAGAATTTCTGTTTGCAGTGCTAAAAGAATTCAGATAAGGAATAATGAACAGAAAGCTGGAAAATGGGAACACGATTCCTGAGTCATTTCCCAGCCCTGGAATGTTGAACGTTGCAGAGCAAGGAACAGCAAGGTTCAAACTCTTGCCACTGCAGGGCTGTGACCTTGGACGTATGGGTGAATTTGTGCTTCAAGTTTTAAAGTGCCATAGGTATTATCATTAATCCATCCTGCCATCTGATTTCTCATAAAAAAATTGGATTCTTTTCAATATTATTTCTAATATTTTCTGAGAATCTGGTTTTGTTAAATAATAATAACTTCTTACATAGACAAAAGTCTAGGCCAGACATTCTCAGCTTCAGCACTGCTGACATTTGAGATCAGATAACCCCGATGTGGGGATCTGTTGTCTGCCTTGAAGGGTGTTTAACAGCTTCCCTGCTACTAGATGCTGGTAGACGTCAGTAAAATTTCCCCAACTGTGTAAACCAAAAATGCCTCCAGACATTGACAAATGTCTTCTGGAGGAGAAATGCTCAATGACCTACCCATTGTGAACCAATTTTCTTGAGGGGGGAAAAAGTATCACATGATACTCGCCACCTAGGATAAAGAAATAACTTTATATCTCCCTCTATTACTCTGAGGTTAATTAATTAATTAATTAATCCATTCAATATGTATTTATTGAGTGCCAGAGCTGGGTACAAAGAAATGAACAAAAAACCTGGGTACACAAGATCCCTATCATCAGGAAATTTGCAGTCTTGAGAGGGAAACAAACCTTAAGCAAGTAAACAAGTAGGTACATGAATACAAATGAAAAATATTAAAAAAATAAAAGACAGTGACTTATGATGCAGAGAGCATCTAGGCAGGCAGGTGTAAACAAAGGTGTTCCTTCAAACAGGGTAAGACAAAAACGCTTCAAATATTTGTAGAATTTTAATATGATATATACGAGGAAAAAGAAAGTGAGAATGGGGTGGAACAATAGCTGGGATTTTTAGACTTAAGTAGTCTGAGGGTGACTTAATGAGAGAGAAATATTATGCCCAAAAAACAAAGGCAGAGAGAAGAAAGAGAGAGAGAGAGAGAAAGAGCGATGAAAGCTTGCTGTGGTCTGGAAACAGGAATGGGTGGGAGACCTGGAGTTTGTTCTGCAAAGAACTTGGACACAATCTACTTCTCTATAAATTAGCTTTTAAAACAAAGATCTAGACATCTTCCATTTTTCTACCAGCTCTAATTTCCAATTATTCTATCTTAGCTAATTCTTAGGATATTCAGTTAGGATTTATATTCTTCCCCCTTTTCATGTGTCCCCTACAACTTTCAGGACCCAATATATAAAGATAAGTTTAGAAAATGCTTCCAAAGGCATAACAGAGGAAGATCTTTTTTTTTTTTTTTTTTTTTTTTTAAAGAGAGAGAGAGAAAGCACACAAGCAGGCAGAGGTGGAGAGAGAGGCAGGCTCCCTGCTGAGCAAGGAGCCCGAGGCGGGACTTGATCCCAGGACCCTGGGATCATGACCCAAGCCGAAGGCAGCAGCTTAACCCACTGAGCCACCCAGGTGTCCCAACAGAGGAAGATCTTAAACTAGGTGCCCAACCCCACCCCTCCAGTTCTATTAGGTGGACCCAACAATCTCTAAAATATACTCAAGGGACTAAAGAACATCCCAAATTGATTCAAGTAATTAGAATTTATCTTTGGGAAAAAATAAGCCTTCTAAACAATTGCATTACAAACTATCAGACTGAGGATTTCATATATTAATTGCAAAGAGTTTAATTAATTAGAGGTAGAGAAAAGAGGACAACAAAGCAGAATTTGTTTGCACAGCTAGGGATTCCACTGCTCAGACTCAACCAAAAAATGAACACAATGTAGCAAAATATTCCATAGAAAAGAGGCAGGTAGAAAGGAATAGAAAGGAAATTGAAAATAGTACCTTGTTTCAAAGGCTAATCCCAATGGAGGAATGCGAAGGAACAATGAATATCATGGTCTAAGAATCCTAAATCTTGGATATGACACCCAGGATCTGTGACCTTGGGCAAGTTGTTTATATTCTCTGGATTTACTGTCAATGAATAATATACAAATATGCCTAGAGTAGATTATCAGCAAATGGTCAACTATAGTTGACGCTTGAACAACCTAAGTTTGAACTATACAGGTCTATTTATATGCAAATTTTTACAGTACAGTAATATAAATGTATTTTCCTTTTTCTTAGTGTTTTCTTAATAACATTTTCTTTTTTCTAACTTCCGTTATTATAAGAACATACTATATAATACATATACAAAACATGTTTTAATCAACTTTATGTTATTGGTGGGGCTTCCAGTCAACAGTAGGCTATAAGTACTTAAGTTTTGGAGATCAAAAGTTATACATGAGTTTTCAACTGTGCAAATGGTTGGCATCCCAAACCCCCATGTTGTTCAAAGGTCAACTGTCTTTGAGTAGAAAAGTCAACAGATATCTGTTGGTTTTCATAGAAGTCAAAGTGTCCCCTTTATCAAAATTTCTGGGACAAGATCCCCTGCAATCTTAGTTTGGAAACCTAAACTAACAAAGGGTTTGTGCTTTCTTTATTGAGACTGTAATCAGTGAATTTTTAAAAAAGATTTTATTTATTTATTTGACAATAAATAAATGCAAGCAGGTAGAGAGGCAGACAGAGAGAGAGGGGGAAGCAGTCTCCCTACTGTGCAGATAGCCCAATGTGGGGCTTGATCCCAGGACCCTGAGATCATGACCTGAGCCAAAGGCAGAGGCTTAATCCACTGAGCCACCCAGGTGCCACTGTAATCAGTGAATTTAAAGACACTTTTCTTTTTGTGTTGGCTGTTAAAAATGAGTGGCCAAATTTCTTGCTCCCATTAGCAAGCATGTGTGTGTGTGTGTGTGTGTGTGTGTGTATTTGTGATTGATGTATATATTTTAGGTCCATTTATGCCTCCATTGATCACCCCCCCCCCCCGATTTCTGTGCTTCTTTCTTCTATTGCTTACAATTTTAGTGTACACTGTTTGCTTGAATTTTACATTTCTCTGTAAGTTGCTTTAAATTTATTCTGGTTCAAGGCATATAAATTCATAAACTAGAAACAACTATATTTCAAAACAAAATAATTTTTTTTCTTTCTTTCTTCCTTTCTTTCTTTCTTCCTTTCTTCCTTTATAAGAGAGTGAGCGCACAAGCAGGGAGAGCAGAAGGAAGAAGGCAGATGCTTGAATGACTGTGCCACCCAGGCATCCCCATAAATTATTTTTAACAATACTCTTGGTGTTAAAGAAAGCTACTTCCATTTATTCTATATCCACTTAAACTGAAAGTTTTTCTATATTTTGGTCTTTTGTGTAGAAGATACTCTTTAATCAAATTACTGAATTAGATTATATAAAATTGCAGGATATCCTAATGCTATAAATTATTGAATAAATGTGACAGTTAATAAATAAGGTTTTTATGACATCAGTTAGTGTTAATCAGTCATTCAGGATGTAGATAAAATTTCTCTGCCTGAAAACTGATCATCCAGGCCCTCAACCATCACGGCCCAGCTGCTTATCTGTGAGAACCTCACAACAAAAGAGCTCTCATTCCCTTCTGTAATATGTTGAATTGTAACCCTCCAGCCCCACACATATACACACAAAAAGCTATGTCCTCATTCTAGCCTCCAGAACCAGACCTTATTTGGAAAGAGTCCTTACAGACTTAGCTAAGACGAGTTCATCCTGTGATGTTCTCATTACCTGAATGAGCCCTAAATCCAAGACCAGGGTCTTTTTTTTTTAAGTTTTTTTTTTTTGTTTTGTTTTTTTTTTTTTGACAGACAGATCACAAGTAGGCAGAGAGGCAGGCAGAGAGAGACAGGAGGAGGAGGCAGGCTCCCTGTTGAGCAGAGAGCATGATGCGGGACTGGATCCCAGGACCCTGAGATCATGACCTGAGCCGAAGACAGAGGATTTAACCACTAAGCCACCCAGGCGCCCCCAAGACCAGGGTCTTATATGAGACACCAGAGGAGAGGGGTGCCTGGGTGGCTCAGTTGGTTAAGCAACTGCCTTCAACTCAGGTCATGATCCTGGAGTCCCAGAATCGAGTCCTGCATCGGGCTCTCTGCTCAGCTGGGAGTCTGCTTCTCCCTCTGACATTTCCATTCTCACCCTCTCTCTCTCTTTCTCAAATAAATAAAATAAAACAGACACCAGAGGAGAAACAGAGAAAGAAGAGAAGATCATGTGAAGATTGAGGCAGAGATTTGAGTATGCTGTCACAAGCCAGGAACACCCAGAGTCACCAGAGGCTGGAAAAGGCAGAGAAAGACTCTATCCTGGAGTTTTGGGAGGGAGCATAGTCATGTCAACACTTTGATTTCAGATTTCTGGCATCCAGGATTGTGAGAGAATACATTTCTGTCAGAAAATAAAACCGACAGTTTTGTGGGAATTTGTGATGGCAGTCCAAGGAAACTAAAACACTCTTCCATTCAGTGACAAAATGGTTGACAAAGAAGAAATTGGGGCAAAGGGCTGAAGAAAGAAAAATCAACATAACTTTTCAAAAAACCTGATTTTCTTTGAAAGAAAATTGCAAGGAACGAGAACTATTATTCTCAGACATCTAACAGGCACTAACCTTATACATTAGGTGTGATTAAACCCATTTAAGAAAAATAGACTTTATTTCTTAGAGAAGTTTTGGGTATACAGAAACATTGACAGAGAGGTACAGAGATTTCCTATGGACTCCCTGTTCCTACAGCCTCTCCCACATCCAGCTTATTTTGAGGCTAGACAAAAGACAGGGAGTTTCAGTCATAGCGATGAGAGAGAAGTTCAGGCCTGATTCCATACCTAACGCTCTTTTCACTCTCCTTATTGTACTGCTGAGTGCCCAGGTACACCCACCAAAAGGCCCACTGAGGCCAGACAGGTGATGAGAAAATTAGTTGGGGAGTACAGCTGCTTGAAATGAGACCAGTAGGGAGGCCAGCACTGTGGAGAGCTTGAATTATCAATTTCACTATTACTTTGATGAGATCTTTTGTTATTCTTCTAAGGGCCATTTGGGTTTTATTTCTGTTCTTCATGTCATTTCTTGAAAAGAGATAGCAACGACAGTGAATGTGTTGGGCATAAGCCAAAGAGAGCCTATTTTCTATGACAGAAAAGCAGAGTCCTAGAGAATCATTGCACAGGGCTGTGAAACAGAAATCTCGGAGAACAAATCTTGGCCATTGATCTTGGAAAACTTACCTAACCTCTCCCAGCTTCAGATCACTCCTCTCTAAATATGGAAGCAATATTACCTACCATATGGAGCTGTAGGTAAAGATAAGGAAGGAAAAGAACTAATTTATGGTTAGAACTCAGTAGCATATAATAACCAATAATAAAAAATGACAGATAGATGGGTAGAGTAACCATTAACAAAAATAATAAGAACAAGTGCATGATTTTTCTTCCAACTTCAACTTCACGTCTAAGAAGTGATTAGAATCATCGGTGCTGGCATTTAAGCTGGGTGAGGAGGACAGTGAAGAATCCCAGCGTGTGAGAAGTGAGAAACTACTTGCAGTTGGTTTTCTAGAACAAGTGACCCTGAAAGGCAGGAGTCAGTGATCAGATATATCAAGATTTTAGTACAAGTCCAGATTCTGGCGTTCCAAAAACTAGAACCCTGGAGGTTTGCGTCTAATTAATCTCATGACAAACACTGACATGAGGTCATCATTTCATGTCTATTTCTTACCACTCTGTCTGAATATTCATGCTTTGGTGCAGAGAAGGATTGTGTTGATCACAAGTGCTTCACATGTCTATTCCAAATTTATAATGGATCTGCCTTTTCAAATTAAAAAAATCTGATTCCCAAGGGCTTCAGATAAGAGACTGGCCCTATAGATGACAAGTTCTAGGCTAAAACCCCATGAGTGAGAGACTGAGTTGGGGTGGAGAGGATTCCCAGGACCCGGGAGGTAGCTCGGCTCATGGTCCAGGGCATGGACTCTGGGTCCAGTCTGCCTCAGCTTGAATCCAACTCTCCTGAACTTCTCAGCCGCCTGAAGCCTCAGTATTCTCTGCTGTGAAATGGGGATACTAATATTACCTTCTTCATGGAGTTACTCTGATGATGGTAGGAATGAATACTTCTAAAGCATTTAATAGAGCAAGTGTTTATGTTTTATGTACGGTGTATCTGGAGAGTAGTCCTGGCGAGTGTGACGGAGTGCTGGGGAGTAAAATTCACATGAAAGAAGGGAGGAGACCCCTGGAGTCTGTGTTTAGCAGTACTGAGGAGGGCAGGGCTTATGCAATCCATAGCCTTAGGGTTTTAAGGAGGGTGGAGGGAGAATGCTATCATATCACGGGGGAGAATAAGGAAGATGCCTGCCTCATTCTCTGCTCAGTCACCAGGTAAAGGCCAGGTTTTAAAAGGTACGGGGAATCCACACAGAAGGAAACATGTGTCTAATGTTATTTCTCAATATTTATGCATTTTGGTATTATCTTGTTTGGAGACAGTCTGACTGTCTGGCACTAGATTGTGGCAAACCTCTCACTGGTCAGAAAAAAATGAGAAAAATAAGAAAAGTGGGACACATGTCTCATGATGGAAAGTTTATTCAATTTACAGGACTGTCCTTTTATTGTTAGATTATATTCTTCTTCAACTTTTGATATTAAAACACACTCATATGAAATTATGGCAAAGTACCTAAAGGTTGTCCCTGGTGCTGTTGCTGCTTTTTTAATCATGTCCTTGGTTGGCGGAGTTAAAATTTATCCATTAAATTGTTTAGTTCTGGGGCGCCTGGGTGACTCAGTGAGTTAAGCATCTGCCTTCAGCTCAGGTCATGATCTCAGGGTCCTGGGATTGAGCCCTACAACAGGGTCTCTACTCAGCTGGGAGTCTGCCCCCACCCAGCCCTGCCTGCCTCTCTGCCTACTTGTGATCTCTGTCTGTCAAATAAATAAATAAAATCTTAAAGGAAAAAAATTGTTTAGTTCCCCCAATTTTTAAGCTAATTTTATGATTTCTGATCCAAACTTCTAGAAACCATTATCTTGATCCATTAGTATTTTTAATAGCAAAGGTGGTATTTTCAGCAAGTAAGACTTTTATTATACCCTCAAAACAAACCTGGGCAGCATCTGGTCAACTCTAAGCTTATCAGAGAAGTGAACTAATAATGACTGATAATAAACCTAACATGATCCAATGGAAACACATGCCCAAGGAATCAACCTTCTAGAGAAAGCAATATGAAATGTCTACTAAGAAAAAGAATTATTTTGTTATTTTGCAATTTTTCTTTTCTTTTCTTTTTTTTTTTTTTTTTTTGCTGGATCTTTGAATGCTATTAGCAGAATCTAGGTTATTTTATACATTCATATTTGGGGTTAGTCTAGAAAAAAACAACTAGCCCGGAGCTGAGATGCCATGTAAACGGGACACTCTTCCTAAAGCCTCCAGAATTCTTGCACATGTATAAGTCTTCCTATCTTGCTCATAAGGATATCTTGAGTAAAGGTATTTGCATCAGATAAAGATCATGGTTAAGCAGCAATCATGTTTTTCAGGAGTTATGTTTTCTAGCACCAAGGGCAGGACTTGGAGGCAAACTTTTGATTGTCTTGCATCATCCAAAAGTTTTCAGTCTCTTATCTGCACTTGACAATCAGTTTGCAAGTTTTGAACTTCTCAGACATTCCTAAAAATAAAAGTTCATTAAGTAAACCATCTCTCCAGTGACTCAAAGTGTGAGACATTTCTCATTATCAGGGAAAAAGATGTGTTAATGATCCCTGTGTCCTTCCAGTGCCCAAACTCAGACATTTGTTAATGAGAGGAAAGGGAGAAGTGTTTTGTTCTCTTGTCTCTTCAATTAGAGGCTAAAGCTAACCAAACACAAATCAGAGTATTAAACTGTAAATGAACAGCAGTTGGCATTGATAATACAATCAATATATGTAACTGACAGTCCAAGCAATGCATGAAGTTACTTATAACTGAATCAGTTCTCATTTTGATTCACTGCCTAATTAATTTGTATTTAACAAGTATCTCTTAGAAATGTGCATTAACTGCTTATGGAAAACTTTGGGGTGAGAAACAACATGAAATTAATTTTTCCCCAATCACAGCCTCTAAATGTGCTCCAGCAAATCTTCCTTCTTCATTCTTCCATTAGATCTGAGACATATCTATACAATCACTCTTGAGTGTTAAAAGTTCAATTTTATTGAATTCAGTGTTAAAAATTAAATAATTCTGTTTTTAAACTCATGTTTAAAACTACAAGCTACATCTAACTGAGTATCCCTGACCTCATTATTTCTAGTGCTAACCAAGTCTGGACTTAAAAATCTTGTATTTAGAGATGGGGCATATCTGATTTTTCATTCTTTATCCCATCTTCCTTTTCTGCTCTATGCCCTAGGGAGCAGTAGAGAACAGAAGAAAGGAGCGCAATAGTTTTCTACTGAATTTAGTCTCCTCATAACCTTTGCTTAACCCTTTGATGACCCCTGTGTTGCCATCAAATACTGTCTCTCTCCTGCAGTGCGTATGTGGGTCCTTTGGGCATCCCTGCAGGAGACATTCCCATCCCCAGTTCCCTGGTCTTGTGGTCAGTGCCCAGTGGACTTTTCCCAACATCCTCCTCCAGTGGATGTGTCCCCAACTCTCAGTGTGCCTTGAAATGGGAGACCCACAGGAGAGGCCATACCTGACTGGCTTCCACAAGTCCTCTAGGCCACACAGAACTAATGTGTTGGTGTCTCCTGAATAGGTGATGGGACAGGCTTCTCTTCACTCTGGTCTGTTTCTCTTCCCAGCCATCTTACTCCAACTCTGCTTTCTTTTGCTCATGATGGAGACAGGGAAGGTCAGCAGGACTCCTGAATAAACAGATCTAAACAGGGAATCAGTTTGAAGCATCTTGCCAGCACCTTCTTCAATGGAGAGGTTCCCCAGATGAAGGAACCCCAGAACAAAGGTCTATAAGGTTTCCCTTCATGGACAGACTCTAAGGAAGAGTTGGAAGGTCAACTAGAATGGCTCACCTCTATCAGGGGACCAGACAGTGGGGAGGCTCCCCCACAAAAGGAGTCATGCATGTACCTCATCACAGAGCCTCCACTAGGGTACCTGGTGCCTTCAGGGCATTGTCCATCAAGACTCTGACACTACCAAATCTGAGGACAATTTTGTCCTATTAGTAATATTCTCCTTATTCCTTTGCTGCTCCACTCTGGAGGCCGGCTGGACCCCGTAGGCAGGAAAGGAGAATGGAAGAAATAGTGAAGAGCATATTTCTACTCCTCCCCGCTCTAGGGCCCGGGGGCTTGGGCCTGGACACCACAGAAAGACAAGAGTGCTGAATTGGGTGTGATTGCAAAGCTTTAATATGAATTAGGAAGAATTCATTATGGGCTTATAAATATTGGAAATTTGAATGGAAAGCAATAAGATCTGCTTAGAGTGTTATTAAAAGATGGGGAAGGGAGAGTCAGTTGAGCATTTTCCTACTGTAGTAGATAAAATTGTAAAGCCATTTTAAGTTTGTGGTGCACCAAGCTCAGACTGTTTCAAATCTAGTGATGTATTCCATGAGCCCGGCTTCCAAATAGACCAACTGAAAGGATGAATCTGATGACTATAGTTCCATTCCTTCATGCTTTTTCTGAATAATTTGAAGACTACTTCCCATTGCTCTACCATACATTTTGAGAGATTTCATTCATTTCTTAGAAAGCAAATGATAATTAAACAATCATTCAGCAATTCTGAATACATTCTTCAATTTCCCCTATTTAAGCTTTTATGAATGAAATAAATTTATCATTGGTAAAATTTGCTTCAGAATGTGACCACTTGATTTCTAGCTCAATACTCAGGGTTGATCTTTCAAAACACTAGAAATAGCAGGACGGAGGCCATGATGGGTCAGAATGCATGCTATTCTGAGAGGCAGAGCCAGCCCTGGAGATGTCCTCCTTTGCCTTGTATTGATCTTTTAGCAGCTGCATCATGAGGAGACTTTGGAGTCTGGGGAGGAGTTTCTAGGGAAAGTAAACAGGGGATTGTGGGGCTTCAGGGAAATAGATATTTACCAACCAGTATAAAACATTTCAGTGTTTTTACAATTGGGATGGTTGAGCTGGCACATGCCATCAGAGAAGATCAGCCCTACCAAGATAGTTGAGCACTGTACCTCAATCCTAAAGTCCCAGTGAAATATCCCAAAAAACATTTTTGAAAGATGAAAATCAGATGGGATCAAATTGATTGAAAAACAACCCCAAAATACACAGAGTAAAATGCTGCCTGAGGAGTAAGGGCTGTTCTTTCCAACAGAGCCTGGGAGAAATTCTAAGTCCCAGGAAGAGCAATCTTGAAGAGTGAATGGAAGGAAATCGTAAAAGCCATTGTAGGAGAAGTTTCTTCTGGGTGGAAGAAAGGTCTGAGGCTTCAAACTGGAAGTATGAAGAGGACAACTGAACAACAACAACAACAAAAAACAGGCAACAAATTCAGACAAGTAGAAAAATAAAATCTTAATAACTCCTAAACAGGGACCACAAGGAATTAGTAGCTTCAATAAAGTAATGTCCATATACTGGCCAAACACTGCTCCTCAGTGTACTTGTCCTAGAAGGCAATGGAGAAATTCATTTAAAGTGCTCATGGATTTTCGTTCTTGAACCAGAATTCTAATTCTAGTTCATATTATGATTGTAATTGGAGTCCTATAGAGTTCTTCAAAGATAATAGAGAACCTTTATAAAAAAAAAAAAAGATAATAGAGAACCTTGAATGTGTATGTGTGTGTATATATAGGAGCAGACCATGGTCCAAGGCGGGGGAGAGTTGAGGCAACCTTCAAAAAGGAGGGGTTGTGCTGGGACCACGGGTTGGAGGAGAGGAGAAGCATCAGTTTGGGCCCTGGGCAGAGCTGGCTGGTGCTGGAGTGCGGCCAGCTCTCTACAGGGATTCACGAGATGCCAGCTGTCTGACCTTGAGCAGGTTACCTAAGTTGCAGCCTGCATGTAATAAAGGATGGCTTAATTTAGATTATTTTAAAGGTAACTTTCAGTTCTTCACAGTCTAAGTTCTGGGTGGTAAGGGGAATATGGAAAAATACATTTCTGGTTTGGGAATTTTTCTTTCCCTTGAATTCCACGACCAATGCCCTAGAGTTAGAGAATGAGATCCTTTTCAGGGGACAGTTCAAATAAAATTATTTTTCATGACAGGTCACACTCTGTGCCAAATTAACACATGTGCATCCTCAGCATTGATAATGATAAGCACTATGAGATCCATATGGAATCTGGAATAAAAATTAGATACAATCAAATTGACTGAAAAATCAGAGTCGAGAAAAACACAACCCAAAATGCACTTAATATAAGATTGTTAAAGAGACAAGAGCCATTCTTACCAACAGAGCTTAAGAGAAACTCTAAGACTATTTTTTTCTTAATGGGACCATGCACATTCCATATAAACTCATTAAAATATTTCTATATTTAAAGGAATACATATTATATTTTCAATAAAGATTTATTGATGATCCATTCTTTCCAAATATAGTGTAAGGCCCAGTTGGAGACATAAAGATGAATGAGAGGGACATTCTCCTTAGTAAATTAGGCTTTTTTTTTTTTTTTGAATGAACAAATATGCACAACAGATCATTAGAAAGCAGAAAGTAATGTCATAGATTGAACATAGTGCTTCCTAAGAAAGCAGGACATATAGAAATGTTTGTATGATCTCTATTGTTTTAATCTTTGCACATGGAAAAACAAAGAGAAACTTTACAAGGTACTGTTAAATACATGAGCTATTAAAGGTGCATAAAATTGGCAAACATAATCATATTGTTATTCATAATAATGAACGAATGACAACTGTAGAAAAAAGAAGATGAAATTTCCAACCTCAATGATGTTTACGTGAGATGGAGTGATTTGTGAGGCGAAAAGATGCAAAGGGATCAAATGAAGTCATAGTATAAAACAAGATTGTGATTGTGCATGGTATGTAGGTCAATCCTGCCTTAGTAGTTAAGATAGGGTATATCTGAATAACCCTCCGTTCAGCCTCAGGGGGAAAAAACCTTGTACAGCAAAATACTATTTCCACAATGAAGAAGTATAGAGGGTGCCTGGGTGGCTCAGTGGGTTAAGTGTCTGCCTTCTGCTCAGGTCATGATCCCAGGGTCCTGGGATCGATTCCTGCATCAGGTGCTCTGCTCAGCTGGGAGCCTGCTTCTCCCACTTCTACTCTCCCTACTTGTGTCTCCTCTCTCTCTCTCTGTCAAATAAATACATAAAATCTTAAAAAAAAAAAAAAAAAAAGAAGAAGAAGCGTCTGCCTTCAGCTCAGGTCATGATCTCAGGGTGCAGGAATCAAGTCCCGTGCCAGTCTCCCTGCTCTGTGGGGAGTCTGCTTCTCCCTTTCCTGCTGCTGCTCCTCTCTCCACACATGTTCTCTCTCTCTCAAATAAATAAATAAAATCTTAAAATGTTACATCATAGCAGATCAATTACTTCCTCCAATGTCCCCATCTCCCCAAAGAACTTAACCCTTTTCTTTATGATGCTCCTATTTTCCTTTGGTAGAAATTGGTATAAAAAACTTGTGTTCCAAATCGCTCCCAAGGACTTGGATGCAGAGAGGCTGGGCCACATTCTCCTCTGTGAGGGAGGAATAGTTGGGGGACAGCTGTGCTTACCCTCTTACTGCCTGGCTATGGGTCATGTTCTCCTGTTTAACAAATATGCCACCTTGGCATGTGACTCACCTTCTTATGCTTCAGGCTCCTCAGTTACGAAACAGGAGTCATAATATTCTTCGTTGCAGAGATGAAGGGAGGTAGGGCAGGGAAGGGGTCTCATGCACAGAATGAGGGTGCCCTGACCTAGATGAATCATTATTAGGTTGAAATGGGCTTTCTCATTACATCCTCCCAGTTCCAGAGCTCACGTATTGCATACCAGAAGCACTCAGTATGTGTTCATGGAAACAAGGGCCAATAGCAGAGGCCCCACACAACCAGAATAAGGTCACAGAAAAGAATAATGGGGGAAGGAACTAGTTTCTTTAAGGTGGAAGTTTCACACACATATAAAAGTACAATAGTTTGTTGGTCTAGGGTGTTAATGGTAAACATTAAATGGTTTGTCTACTTTTGAAAGGCTACTTAAAAAAGAAAAGACAGGGTGCCTGGGTGGCTCAGTTGGTTAAGCGACTGCCTTCGGCTCAGGTCATGATCCTGGAGTCCCAGGATTGAGTCCCGCATTGAGCTCCCTGCTCAATGGGGTATCTGCTTCTCCCTCTCCTACTGTCTCCCCGCCCTGCCCACCCCCGCCTTATGCTCTGTCTCTCTCAAATAAATAAAATCTTTTAAAAAATTAATTAATTAAATGAAGCAGTGTAATGATTCTATGGCTTGCAGAACAGGATCAGAGCCAGTTGCTATATTGAAACCATTGGAATCAAAAGAAATTGATGGTATATAGTGTTGGTACTAAAGAGTTGTAGGTAAAACAATACTGAACATTCTAGGATGCCTTTAATCATCCATAAAATCCAATAAAGACAAGACAGTGTCTCGCAAGCACAGTATAATCAGAAATAATACGCTATTTCAAGAAAGGTTTACCACATCATACCATTTGTGTATTAATAGAAACGATGTGCTAGAAGACAACGTTGATTGACATCGAGCTAGAAATTTGAAAAAATAGTGCAAGATTATTGTGATAGACATTCACTCCTGATCCAAAGATTTGACACCTGATTTTAAAATCTCTGTGTGTGATTGCAATAAAACTGGGGCTAGAGCAGAATCAGTGATTATTCACATCGTGCATGAGACATTCAGCCCCCCTTCAGTGTTAGAAGCAAGAAAAGACTGAACTGGCTGGGGTTGCTTGATCCACTGTGAATTGCATAACTAGCTCAGTTTCCCTTTTTCACCTTTGAACCAAGTTTGTGGGTAATATGAAGTGCATTTTGCAGGTTCTGTCTTAGCTTTTTATGCCTTACATTTCAGTTTTCTTTCTTCTTTTGAACACGTTTTTAACTTACATTTTCACATATATCCTTGAAAGCCCCTATAAGTAATTTGTGGAACAAAGCTCAATTATGTGACTAAAAAAAGGAATGAATTTTAAAATAAAGTAGCATGATAAATGACAATCTTAAAATCCTTTCTTAAAACATATGGTAACTGGTAAAATTTCTGAACCCTAATGTAATTCTATTAGCAGACTTAACAGGGAGAAGCTTACTGAATAAATGTTTTTCTATGGTGCCAACTATCTTTCCCATTGCAAATAATGATATTGAGTTAGGAGATATGTCTCTTTTTTTTTTAAATTTTTTTATTTGACAGAGAGAAATCACAAGTAAGCAGAGAGGCAGGCAGAGAGAGAGGAGGAAGCAGGCTCCCCGCTGAGCAGAAAGCCCGATGTGGGGCTCGAACCCAGGACCTGGGATCATGACCTGAGCCGAAGGCAGCGGCCCAACCCACTGAGCCACCCAGGCGCCCCAGGAGATATGTCTCTTGATTGATTTTTTCTGACTCTGAAGTCACATTTTTGGACTCACAGATCTGAACGCCAGACAGTGCAGACTCGTTCCTTTACCCTGTCAGAGCAAAGAGTTACCACCTCTGGAAGTATTTCTTAGCTGTATTTGCACTTTATTAAAAAAATATTGCAAAAGGACAAAGAGAATATATAGTCAGGAATTGATCATATAAAGTAACAAAAGGCAGGATTTAGAATAACAAAACTATATAGGCTCTTTATATATATTGTCCTAATCTTTCTGAAAAATACCACAGGGAGTGATTATTAAGCAGAGAAATACAGTAGAGCTCATTGTAAACTAAGCTGCTTTAAATGGCAAAGTTGGTACTGTAGTCCGGGTATTTCTGGCTCCAAGGCCATGCCATTTCCTTCACAAATGGGTTTTAATGTTGCATTTATCAAAGAACTATGAGCCTGAATTTAAGTGTCTGGATCAAAAGCGTAATTCAATTATTCTACATTAGAAGATCTTGCACAAGGGGCTGCTGAGTGGCTCAGTGGGTTAAGGGTCGGCCTTTGCCTCAGGTCATGATCTCAGTGTTTTGGGATTGAGTCCTGCATCGGGCTCCCTGCTCAGCGTCCAGTCTGCTTCTTTCTCTTCCCTCTATCATCTCACTTTCACTCTCTCCCAAATAAATACAAATCTTAAAAAAAAGTCTTGCACAATTATGATTAATTTTTTTCTTCCCAATGCCATGCTCATTGTGAGTCTATTTTCAATCTAAAACCTATGCTTACTCAAAAAATAAATTGATCATTGAGGAATTCTCTCTCAAGACCTTGCCAGTGACGATTAGTCTGATGGCTTTTTGAAACCAAGGATAAAAGAAAGCATAAATCAAGGGGTTCATTGGTTAGTTATAGTAAGCAATCCAAACCAATATTTCATAGATATATGTGGGTGTGATGAAACCCAGGAAGGCATCAATGATTGAATCAAGGAAGTAGGGCAACCGTGAAATCAGGAAGGCTAGCACTGCGATTCCCAGGGTTTTTGCTGCTTTCCTCTCACTCTTGGCCACTCTGGCTCTGTAGCTATCTGCCGATCTCACAGTCTTACTGCTCATACTCTCAATTCTTTTAGCCTGTTTTTGAGCGATGAGGAAAATCTTGGAGTAGACAATTATCATCACAAGCGTGGGTATGAAAAATAATAGAAAATTCACCAATACCCACCTTTGATTCACTGCAATTTGGCAACCTCCCACACAAGTGAGAGCACTTACCAGATCTTCCAGCCCAGCTTCACTGGCACCCGTCCCAATAAGGGAAAGACTATAAATAATAGAAAGGAGCCAGGAGAAGGCAATACATAGGCCAGACAGAGACGCTGTGAACTTGGTTGGATAGACCAGAGGGTCAGTGACAGCAATGTATCTATCGAGGGAAATAAAACCCAAGTGGTAGATAGAAGCATAGCAGAAGGACCCTTCGAAACAAGAGTGAAATTTACAGTAACTGTCCCCGAAGTACCAGCAGCTCTCCACAGACCTCACGGTGCTGAAGGGCATGACGGTCACCCCCACCAGGAAGTCAGCGCAGGCCAGGGACGCGATCAGAAAGTTCGTAGGCGTGTGCAGCTGTTTGAAGTGAAGGATTGAAATCATCACCAAGAGGTTTCCAAATACAGTCAGCACAACTCCGAAGCCAAACACTGCATAGAGAATCACGCGGGGGCCTGGTGAGTAGGGAGTTTTGACGCAGGATCCATTCAGGTTCTCAAAGCACATTTGTGCAGTCACAGGAGGGAGAAAATCACTGCTCATGATAATCGGTTTTGAGACCCAGAAAAATGGTCGTCTTCCCTGGCTAAGATGTCATTCCAGTCTTCAAAGATTCTTTAAAAAAAAAAAAAAAGGATATGTACAATATGTCAGTAATTGGCAGTACATTCTTCCCCTATTTCTTTGTAAATACAAATCCTTATTTTCATGTTTAAAAAGTGATTCATATCCTCATCTCATAAGATATTTCACTTCGTAATGAATAAGCAGTTAATTTTCATCAGCACATAAGATGCTATTTGAATTAAAAACATAGTTTCTCTGTATCACCTACTAGTTCATATCTGAGACATGTTGGTGAACAAAGAGCTGTTCCATGATGCACACATGAATGCAGCTTTCCCCCCAGCTTACCAGAGCTATATTAATGTTCAAATGACTCTGTCCCCTCAGGAAAGTAGCAAAATAATTCCAAATACCTAGAGCCCTTAAGATTGAATCCCCAGAGTGCAAAGTGTGGAAAGAAAAAAAATCTAAATAATGATCCTCTTTATGCTAAATATAAATTTATATCCTCCTAATTTCCAGGTGACATCTGACTTTTTCATGAAAAAGGAATGGAAATAGTGCCTGTCCTTAAAAAACTTTGTTTAGAATTTGAAACCATATCGTTCATTCTCACTGATTATTGGAGATTACATTTTCATTTTTGTAAGAACCATTTATTTATAATTCTTGTTTGTCCCTAAAGCTTTCATATAAGCTCTTTATTCTTTCCATTACTGGTTTGTGTTACAGAAATTAAATGCAGAATCATTTATTAAAGTCTAGGATGTTTCAGGTTGAGTTTTAATAATTCTAATTTGAGAAAATAGGGGTGTGGAAATACAGTGTTTTCCTTGTGAAAATACACAAAGGAAGTGTATGGACACCTAAAAAGCATGTTCCTGCTAAGGTTTTTTTGGTTTTGTTTGTTCGGTAGTTTGTTCGTTTCTAAATGGAACTGTTGGGAAGATATTAAAGAAATAATATGAAAAAAATTTTTGGACCATGGATATTCCTATCTTATACTTTAGATTTTACCATTGACAAATTTCTTTTTCCTCTTAGCTCTCTAGAACAGATCTCAGCTTAGGCTTTGAAAAAGATTTTTCTAATAAATGAATTCTGGTCACTTTTTAAAATCAGTCTTTATATTGAGGTATAATTGATGAATCTGTTATGTTATTATTGGCTATTAATGTATCCACTTTGGTGAATTCTTCATTAACATTTTTGCCCATTTTTAACTGAGTTTTAAGTTTTCTAATTACTTAGTTGACTGGGTACAAGTTCTTTCTTTCTTTTTTTTTCTTTTTTAAAGATTTTATTTATTTATTTGACAGAGAGAGATCACAAGTAGATGGAGAGGCAGGCAGAGAGAGAGAGAGAGAGGGAAGCAGGCTCCCTGCTGAGCAGAGAGCCCAACGAGGGCCTCGATCCCAGGACCCTGAGATCATGACCTGAGCCGAAGACAGCGGCTTAACCCACTGAGCCACCCAGGCACCCAGGTACAAGTTCTTTCTAAAGATACATTATGAACATTGGACTTTTCAATTTCTTGAGAGTTTTTTTTTATGAATAAAAGATTTTAATTTTGATGAAATTCAACTTTTTTAATTGTTGGCAACTTTGTTTCTTGTCTAAGAAGCTGTTGCCTACCTCAATGTCACAAGTATTTTCTTCTATGTTCCTTCCAAAATTCTTACAATTTTACTCCTAATGTTTACTTTTTTAATATGTTGTGAGGAATTTTATTATTATTATCATTTGAGGTTCAGTAGCGATGGTAGGAGTATATGGATATTTAGCAATTCCAACTGCATTTCTTGAAGTGACTATTCTTTTCCCAGTGAATGATGTTTGTTCTTTTGTCAAAAACCAATTAACCAGGGCGCCTGGGTGGGCCCATCGGTTAAGTGACTGCCTTTGGCTCAGGTCATGATCCCAGTGTCCTGGGATCGAGTTCCTCATCTCCCTCTGCCTACCCCTCCCTCTCTCCTGGCCTGTGCTTGAGCTCTCTCTCTCTGTCAAATAAATAAATAAAATCTTTTAAAAAAACAAACAAACCAATTAACCTTGTACACGTGGACCTATTTCTGGACTCTATTATAGTTTTTCGATCTGTATTTCCTCTATTGTTCTATGTTGAGGTCAATACTTTATTGTCTTAACTGAAACATGATAGTAAGTATTTTTTTTTTTTAAGATTTTATTTATTTGAGAGAGAGAGAAAGCAGGAGCAGGGGGGAGAGGCCAAGAGAGGGACAGAAGCAGGCTCCCAGCTTGGTGGGGTTTGATCCCAGGACCCTGAGATCATGAACTGAGCCAAAGGCAGCTGGGTATATGACTGAGGCAACCCAGGCACTGTATAGTGAGTATTAAAGTCAGGTTATGTTGTGTGTTCCACTCTGCTGTTCTTTCCAAAGTTGCTTTGGTTATTCTGTTTGTCTTTATGTTTCATATAAATTTGAGATTCACCTTGTCCGTTTCTAGGGGAAAAAAAAACAACCTCAAAAACCCTGTGGGTTTTTACTGGTGTAAAGTTGAATCTATAAAAGTTAGAGAGAGAGGTACTGAAATGCCTGATTAGGACAGTAAAGTAGCTTATTTCCCCTTTTAGTTTTGTCATTTGTGGTTTATGGGTGTAGATGCTTTCTCATTAACTCTATACATATTTAGGATTGCTATATTTTCCTAGTAACATTTAAGAATTGGACATCCTAATAGTATGGAATATTATATCTCTCTATAAAAGCCAATATAAGAAAATAATGGTAACTAAATGTGTCATTTTAGCAAAAACTAAAGCAAGAAAGGAGTAACAGAGAAACAAAATATAAAAGGAACAAATGAGAAACAAATATCAAGATAATAAAATTAAGTATATAAAATTTACACGGCATGTTAGTGGATTTAACTCTCCAATTAATAGACAGAAATTGTTAGGCTGCATGGAAAAAAGCAAATCTCAACTATTTCTGCCTACAGGAGACACACTGTAAGTATAAAGACACAGTCTGAAGGAAAAAGGGATAGAAAAATAGATACTATTCAAATAATAAGCATAAGAATGCTGTTGTGGCTATATGAGTATCAGACAACGTAAAACTCACAACAAATAGTACTTTCAGAAATAAAGACAGATTCCGTATAATGATAAAAGAACTATGTTCCAGAGGCATTGAGTCTTAAGATGAGTTCTCTGAATAGGTTGTGGGTTTCCTGGAATTGCTTCTTAGCTATAACTCTGTGTGGTGCATTCATGACCTCATTTCCTGTAGTAAAGGGGGAGTTGATAGCCCACAGCCTGCAGTGGCGATACATTTACTCCGATTATTATCTGTAGATACTGTATTCAAATTCTGACAGAAGACAAGGCTCTAGTGATGAAGGATTTGCTGCCATACTGTATTTTATTTTTTTTATTTTTATTTTTTAAAGATTTTATTTATTTATTTGACAGAGAGAGATCACAAGCAGGCAGAGAGGCAGGCAGAGAGACAGGAGGAAGCAGGCTCCCTGCTGAGCAGAGAGCCCGATGCGTGACTCGATCCCAGGACTCCGAGATCATGACCTGAGCCGAAGGCAGCGGCTTAACCCACTGAGCCACCCAGGCACCCTGCCATACTGTATTTTAGTTAAAATACAAAAATGATGAGCTTGAGAGCCTTTAAATTCCTGCTCAAGGGGCACCTGGGTGGCTCAGTTGGTGAGGCAACTGCCTTTGGCTCAGGTCATGATCCCGGAGTCCTGGGATCAAGTCCCACATCAGGCTTCCAGCTCCATGGGGAGTCTGCTTCTACCTCTGACCTTCCCTCTCATGCTCTCTCACTCTGTCTCTCTCTCTCTCTCTAAAAAAATAAATAAAATCTTAAAAAAAAAAATTCCTGCTCAAGACCCATATGAAGGACCTGAAAGCTTCCATGAATGCCTTGAAGAATCCCCTATCTGCCACAGCCACAGGGTTGAGTTTCTGAGAACCAAACCCAAACCAAATTAGAATGTTGACCTATAGCAGGTCCTGATGAAACTGATTACCTCTAATCTCTAATTCTCTCAAACTTACTCCTAGAGGAGGTACCTGGTCTACTCCTGCTTGAGGTCAGTTTCCGCTTTTTTAAAGAAGTCTACAATGGCCTTCCCTGGAGTTGTTGCCTTACAAAACACCTCCCCTAACACCTTTTCTTGCCTCCAGACCTGTAATTACACTCAAATCCAGGAGGGCCCGAGGAACAAGGTACAAAGGGTGACCTATGAGGTTGTACAACTCAAAACCTTATGTCAAATATTTTAATGACATTAATATGTAATTCTTAAGATACTTTAACTACTTTTAAGAGGTAGTTCCTAAAACAAACCAATGCAGCTACAATTTAGTTTCCTTAGGTAAGGCAAAATATACTAGGGATATATACTTAAAGAATATCCTCATTAAATTAAAACAACCAAACAGACAAACCTAACTCTGTACCCAAGTAAAACAGAGATTGTGAAATACTAATGTCAATTATGGTACACTAATTTCATCACAACACTAAAATGATAAAGATAAATGACAAAATAAACCCCCATATATACACACATTGTCCATTATATAAAAAGATAGACTTTGCAAAAGCATGTAGAAATATACATAGATGGGGGCCAGATTTCATATACTGTTGTATAATTTCAGTCTGGGTTTTGGGGTTTTGTTTCAATTTTAATAAAAAAATAGTATTGTGATTGTCTTTCCATGTCAATTTATACAGAACTCATTTGCGCTTTTTAATGACTTCATAACCCTCTACTACATAGGTGGGACATAATTTATTTAATGTATCCCGTATGGATCTAGGCTTTTTCCAGTTGATAATTAAAAATTAATTATACAGTGGGGCACCTGGGTGGCTCAGTGGGTTAAGCCTCTGCCTTCGGCTCGGGTCACGATCTCAGGGTCCTGGGGTTGAGGCCCGCATCGGACTCTTTGCTCAGCAGGGAGCCTGCTTCCCCCTCTCTCTCTGCTTGCCTCTCTGCCTACTTGTGATCTCTCTCTCTCTCTCTCTCTGTAAAATAAATAAATAAAATCTTTAAAAAAATTAATTATACAGTGAATGTTATTGTCATCTTTGCTTCCTTGGCTGACTCTAATCCCGGGATTACTTACTAGAAATAAGAGCTGCAGGGCCAAGTGACAAGTGTGTTTTAAATTTTCAGTTCCTCTCGAAAAAGATAATAAATTCTGTCCTCCCAAGTTGTAATGTGAGCATGTTCTATTTGTACAGGTGTCCAATTTCCTATGCTCTAATGCTGGGTATTATTGAAACTTCTAATATTTGCCAATTTGATATATGATACTCTATCACATTCTCATTAGCATTTAAAAATTATTTTGAAATTTACATTTTCATGTATTTATTAGGCATTGTGTATTTTTCTCTGTGAAATCCTATTCATATGTCTAGTCAGGTGTTAATCTTTGTTTTACTATTTTGTAAGAGGCCTTTCTATTTTTAAATCTACTAACCCTCCTTTCACCATGTATGTTGCCAATACTTTTCCAAGTTAACATTTTTGTTTTTCCTTAACTAGGCTTTGTTTCCTTTGAATTTAGAAAAAAAAATTAAATTGAGTGCATGAATTTATAATAGATTTTTGGTCATAATTCTTCCACTGAAAAATTCTGAAGTTATTGGTTTTTTAACATGTAGAAATATGAGTTTTGTTTTCGCTTATGATATGAGGAATGCTTAACAGTACTTTTCCAGAAAGCTGTATGCCACACCAACACTTCTTGAATGAGCCATCCTTTCTCCATAACTTGCAATGCATTGTTATTTTTGTCATCAACAATGTACACACTTTGAATAGTGTTTATAGAAAAGAAAATAACAGAAAATTGCCCTCCATAATGTCTGGAAGGTGAAACCACACACTTGGGAGGATGAAAAAACAATCACATAGAAGGACAATCACTGGCGTGGAAATTGTACCATCTACACATAGTTATTCAACAAAATATCCCCCAAAATATAAAATATGAATCCAGTTCTGAGCCTGAAATCAGCCTTAGAGAACTTCAAGAGCTGCAGAAAGATTGGACTCCAAGGAACAAGCTGCTTAAAATGGAAGTCAAGTACACAGAGTCCAGAAAGACAGGAGCCATGAAACTTCACAGATCCACACAACCTTTGAAGGTGACCCAAAGAAAAGCCTAAAGGGAGGCCTGAAAAAGGAAAATAATTAACAATTAACAAAGTCAGGAAGCACACGGATTTGAGGAAACTAGAAAATATGACTTATGTCAGCCATTTTTTAATAAACATATTCCCTTCAAGTGCTTAGAGATGTTCACTTCACCTAAAAACATAAAGGTTGTACTACTGAAGTTGAGGTCCCATTTCTCATCCCCAAGTGAATGGATCATTTTCATGCCTGTGGTTCATGCCACAGTTATTAGGAAATTCTTAATATAGCAATAAATTCCTCAATTTGAAATTTTGCTTCATTAAGAAAACTTATGGTTGATGAACTGTCTATTAATACTTGGCCACTTATAATGAGTTTTATTGCTCTCCTAAACCAAGGGTAAGGTGAAGCTTAAATCAAAAGATTTACAGCAGAGTGATAATAACGGAAGCAGCAAAGTATCTCATAAACGTATGAAGGTGTTATGACTCCCCCAAGAGAATCAATAGATGAGTCAATGATACACGGTAACTATGAGATCAAAAAGGCTATCACTGTGATACCCAGGGTTTTAGTGGCTTCTCTCTCTCTCTCTCACTCACTCTGGCTTTGTATGTCCCTGAGGCTTCCGCTTTGCTACTAATGTTTTCAATCTTTATAGCCTGTTTTCTGGCCCCAAGAAAAATACTACTGTACAGAATCATCATAACAAACGTAGGTGTGAAAAAAAAAAGGCAAATATATCAGAATCCAAAATTGACTTACAACTGTCTGACACCCTCCTACACAGTTGAGGGCACTAGAGAGTCCGTCCAGCTCATCATCGCAGACACCTGTGTAGAACATGGCCCCACTGTAGACAAGGGGCAGGGTCCAGGACGCTGACGCACATCCCTGACCCAGACACCGTGAACTTGCTAGGATTGACCAGACAGCTATGCACCTGTTGATGGAGAGGAGACACAAGTGGAAGAGAGAAGAGTAACCAAATGCCACAACGCAGCACGTGTGGAAGGGACAGAAACTTGGCCCGAAGTAACAGCAGCTCTGCACGGACCTGACCGTGCTGAAGGGTGTGATGGTCACCCCCACCCGGAAGTCAGCACCAGCCAGAGAGGTGAGGAGAAACTTGGTTTGAAATGCAGGATGGAAATCAGCACCAGGAGGTTTCCAAACACAACCAGCACAGCCCAGAGCCAAACAGTGTGTAGAGCACCAGCCGGGATCCAGCCGAGCAGGAAGCTTTCAGGCAGAATGGGGTCAGGTTCTGGTAGCCGAGCTGCTTGGCTGCAGCGGGGACGAGTCCGTGCCCCCACTGCTGCCGCGAACAGCAGGTAAACATAGAGAGGTTGTGCCCTCGGTCAATCACACCAAATAGAGCAGTTTCCTATTTCTGAAGGCAGAGGAAAGGTCGTTTACAACTGCCTACCTTTGTTACAGTTACCAGATAATATCTCCATGGCCTGTCACATATTCATATTATCTCTGAACATATGAAGTAATATATTTGATTTAAATGCTCAAGAAATCCTAGCTGTTATTAATCATTATCATTTTTATTTTTACTCTTTAGCGTGTTATTGAACCAATTTTTCTTTCTTTTTTTTTTTTTTAAAGATTTTATTTATTTATTTGACAGAGAGAAATCACAAGTAGGCAGAGAGGCAGGCAGAGAGAGAGGAGGAAGCAGGCTCCCTGCTGAGCAGAAAGCCTGATGTGGGGCTCGAACCCAGGACCTGGGATCATGACCTGAGCCGAAGGCAGCGGCTTAACCCACTGAGCCACCCAGGCGCCCCCAATTTTTCTAAATCCAGTAAGAATCTTACTTCAAGTAAGTCTGTAGCAGATTTGCTTTTGCCTCAGAAGACTTTCTGGCTTGCAACTTATCGAACATCTTTTATAACCTAGTCTTGATACACGGGATATGCCTCTTTGCTAGTTAGTCCTAAGTGTGTGATTTGTTTTTTATTAGTTACTTTTTACTACCGCGCCCCCCCCCCCCCCCCCCCCCCCGCCAAGACTGTTTGTGATGTTAATGGTGAAACTCCCAAGAAGCAGAGCCAGATCCCTTCTCTCAAGTCATCCTAAATCAAGTGTGGTCCCTGTAGTGCCAGGTGTGAACAGAGAGAAGAAATTTATATTTCATAATCTCCACTTAAAATTCATATTTTGACTTAGAGTAGCCACGATTCTAAAACCTAACAGTGACCATGTGGAAAACATGAAGAAAAGGACACCTCACTTATATTAAAAAAATGCAAAAATTCTAAACAAAAGGTCAACAAACCAAACCTAGAAATATATAAAAAGATAATATATCATGATTGGAGTCTATGCAAAAAATGTACTTTTGCTTTAACATAAGAAAGTAAAATAACATAACTCACCATTTTAACGTATCTGAGGAATGCAAAAAAATTACATAAAATTCAGCAATTATACACTACTAAAAAATTTTTAACAAAATAAAAATCAAGAAATGTTCTGTATGTATAAAGGTCTCTGCAGAAACAGTCGTATTCACATATGCCTTATTTATGTTTATTTATTAAGCATTAATTTGTATCAGGGTCTTGAAGATACAAAAATAAACAAGAAATATCTCCTGCCTTTAAGGGAGTATCCATGTTAATATGACAGGCAGACATAAAACAGTAATAATTCATTGTGCTCCAAGTTAAAATTAACACACGTAAAAAGTGCTAAGTGAAAAATGACATCAATACTAATATAACTGGGATGAATAAATAGAATTCACTGAGGATATAAATTTAGGGCCAGGTTTAGAAGGATGAATGTAAGGTATTAAGGTCAAGAACAGGGAGAATTTCAAAAATTGTACACAGTTTCGGACAGCCCAATAATTATTGTAGATTTTATGCTATGACTCGTGCATGGAGATAGAGAAAACATACTTATTAGCAGGTAAAGATCTCAACTACCACAGAAGGCAATTTTCTTGATCTTTCTGTAACTGACCATTAAATCTCCCATGAACCCCCTGTCATGGGGTATAATAGACATAAGTTCAGTCAGTGTGGGGTTCCCACTCTTCTCTCCCAGGGTTGCATCTAAATTCCAAGAGACTATGTAGTCTGCCTCACTTCCACAAGAATAGATTGGGATTGTCTTCGTGAGTGTCTTCTAGAATGAAATGGCCATCTATCTCATCACAGAAAAAAAGGCTTTTCACAGGATCCTAAACTCTGAATGACATGCTTATCAATCCCCCATCTAATCCACGCACCTGGCAGTCACTCACAGGTGCTCCAACTCATTCCCATGGGGCTCAGTAGGGGGCATGCTGCTCTGCCCTCTTCAGATTCACAGCCAGTGCACCCTTGTCAGTCTCTCCTGTACCTCCAAGAAAACGTTCCATTTTTATTGAAATTAGGAGAGTGTCTGGGGGTCTTAGTTCTATGTATCAATCCCCTTCTTCTCCAGTGTCTTCAGCTAAGACACAGAGATTTGAGTCCTGTCAGAGTAGGCTCTCATGTTCTCCTAGTTTTCTTTTCCTCCCTCCATTCCTTCCCTCCCTTTAGCCTCAGCTGATTACCCTGTGTCTGCCCAGGAAACTGGAAGCATTCTGAAGTGTCCTCTCACACTCTGTCTCATCAGAGTCACCAGTTACTTCTCAACTAGTGAACCGCGGAACCCCTACCGGATATTTTTAATGCAAATTTTCTTAGAATTTGGGTCATAGCTTTATGTTATGGGTTTTTTTTTTTAATGCTATGGCTTTTAATAGTTTGTTTTGTAGAAATGCTTCCTAAAACATTAGAGAAATTTCAGAAAACCCCACTATCTTCTGTGAGTTACGGGGCATGGATTCAGTTGCCTTATCGTTAAGGCAACTATCATTTTAACAGTAGCAAACAACTTTTGAGCACCTGCTCTATCTAGGTGTTTTATATATATTAAATCATTAAATCATCACAGGCAAGAAAAACCCACAAAGTCAGCATGATTATTATCCCTATTTTACTAACACATTAGAAGTTAATCACTTGGCTAGGATTATTTAACATCTAGTAAAGGATGAACTGGGGGTTTGCATCCCAGCAATTTAGCTCCAGATCTTGTGTGCTATTCCTCTATGTTCTCCAGATATAAATGAACTTGATGCGGGTCATGCCCTTTACCTCCAGTGATAGAAACTTCCTCTCTGTTTATCTGGGTTTTCTCGACCTTCCCCCTCTGAGTTAACCAGGCATCAACAGTGACTCTATGGAGTGGTGATCTGGTCTGGGTGACCAGCCTCCCTCGCTGATGTCCAGTGAGATGGCCTGCTGGGTCTCTGGACCCTGGAAGAATGACTGAACAGTCATCCCTCGTACCTGCCAGTAAGGCTCCTTTGGCTCTTACTTTTTTTTTTTTTTAAAGATTTTATTCATAAGTAAACTCTACACAGGGCTCAAACTCACAACCCCAGGATCAAGAGTTACATGCTCCCCCAACTGTAGCTCTTACTTTTATCAGTCAGTTCCAGTGGGCTTCTCAGAAGAATCTAGCTATACTGTGGCATCACAGGCCGTGGAACATTTGGTGGGGTTCAGCAACCTATGGCGCCTCTCTGCCCTGTGAGTTCTGCACAGGGGAAGGAGAATGTATTTCCCTTACAGGTCCCTTGAAGGTCCCCTTCAACCTATCTGACTATATTAGAATCTTATGGCCACAGTAACAAATTACCACAGACTTGATGGGTTAACACAACACAGATTTATTTCCTTAGAATTCTGGAGGCCAGAAATACAGAATCCATTCTCCTGAACCAAAATCAAGGTGCCTACATGGTTTCACTCCCTCTGGAGGTTTAGGGGAGAATGCATCCTAGCCTCTTCTAGTTTCTGGTCCCATTGTTCCAACCTCTGCCTGTGTGATCCCACTGCCTTCTCCTTTGCATGTGTGTGTCATCTCCCTGTGCCTCTTTCTTATAAGGATACTTGGTCCAGCATTTAGAGCCCATCCAGATAATCCTGGATAATTCCTTAATCTCAAGAGTCTTAATTTAATCACATCTGCAAAGACGTATTTTTCCAAAGAGGATTAACAGTGATAGGTTCCAAGTATTAGGATGTGGATCTCTTTCAAGCGGCCATTATTCAACCAACCACACTGGCGTATCAATTACTTTTCTTCCTTCAACCCAGAGCAGAGAGAGGGAGAGAAGTTGTGCTCCTGCCTCAGAGATCCTCACTATTTTCTCAATTGTTTTGGTCTTTTCTACCTTTATTCTGGAAAAAAGGAAGTTTTGATACTGCCCATAACTTTCTCAAATCTAGTGACTATTGGCTCTTTCTTTTCTGAATAGGGCCTGGGCTTTGGAGGCTCAAGCACTTGGGGAAAAAAAAAAAAAAGAAAATCCTTTTCGTCTTCATTTCACCTAAATCAATAACACACTAGATGTTTTTTTTTTTTTTTTTTTTTAAAGATTTTATTTATTTATTTGACAGAGAGAGATCACAAGTAGACGGAGAGGCAGGCAGAGAGAGAGAGAGAGAGAGGGAAGCAGGCTTCCTGCTGAGCAGAGAGCCCGATGTGGGACTCGATCCCAGGACCCTGAGATCATGACCTGAGCCGAAGGCAGCGGCTTAACCCACTGAGCCACCCAGGCGCCCCACACTAGATGTTTTAAAGAGTTTTTTTTTTTTTTTTTTTTTCAAGTTTACCTTTTCTGAACTTTTTTATTATAGGGAAATTAAAAATTTATAGTTAGTCTACCAATATTTTCTATGGGAAACTATGAAAATATTGAATGGTTTCTTTTAAATTTTTATGGTTTTGTTTTACACTCAGATCTGTCCCAGAGGAATATGTATATCCAGTCACATGTGTTTAGAAGAAGAATACAACACTTTTTTTTTTTCCCTAAATAGATAGCTAAGGGTCCAAACACGACTTTTTGAATATATCATCTTCCCCCATAAATATGTGACATTGTAAGTTTGCATTATAATTGACAGTGATAATATTTATATGTCATGGCAGGCAACTGTTCTCACTTCTTCACTTGAAGAAGTGAAGTGACATAGCACATGAAAGGAATCACGTTGAAAAGATAGTTATTATTATAAATATATCATTTTGTCATGATCAGTTCCACAGTGGAGAAATGCCCAAAGGAGACTATCCCCTAAACATCAGACTTGAGGCTTGGGCCAGATCGGAATTTAACATCTGATTCCCTTGCTGTTGGAAGAGCCCTGGTGAACAAGAGGAACTGATCTCCTTGTGAGAGCATGAAGCAGAGGGCATGAGGAGTCTGAAGAAAGTAACTCCAGCAAAAGGAGATGTTGGAATGAAAGTGAAGAAAACAGGGATCTAGGGGAAGACCAATAGCACGTGACATTATGAGAGAATAGGAAGAAGAAAATGAGCAATGAAAGTAACAGAGAGGTGAGCATGAAAGGTGAAAACACCAAGAAATTCCTCTCAGAAGATGGAACAATAGAAAAGTAACAAAGCAGAGAAGTGGACAGAATCAGCAGTAGAAATGGGATCTCGCTTTACCATGTCAGCAAGTCTTTGTAGCAGAAGCTTGGAGAAGCTCACTCTAAGCAATGTTTGATTGAATCTGAGCAATGCCTTTTTTCAAATTTGATGTATTAACACACCCCATTCCACATCTTAATACATGGAAAACTCCCAGTGTCTCACAAATACCTTAATTTTAAGTGGAGGCTTATCCTGAAAATACATTTATGTTAATAAACTGTCCTTTAGTTTTTGACCAGTTGTATTGTTTGAAGTCTCTCCAAAAGAGAGAGGGTAAAATTAAGCAAGGATTTTATAGCTGAATTTTAAAATCCAGTCCAATAAGTTTATTACCAACTTGAATGAGTATTCTTACATATTTGATACAATTGTTGATGCATTTGGGTTTAAATCAACTATCTTAGTATTTTTTTCATTTTTTTATATTAACATGTAATGTTTTATTTTCCCCAGGGGTATAGGTGTGTGAATCATCAGGCTTATACACTTTCTAGCACTCACCATAGCGCATACCTTCCCCAGTGTCCATAACACCACGACCCTCTCCCTACCTGCCCCCACCCCTCGCAACCCTCAGTTTGTTTTGTGAGATTAAGAGTCTCTTATGGTTTATCTCTCTCCTGATCCCATCTTTTTTTTTTATTCTTTATATTTGCTCTTTTACCTCTTTTGACTAATTTTAGATTTTTTTTTATTATTCACTTTTTCTCCCATGAAATTATAAATTGGACTTAATTACATTATTCTGTTGGAATCCTAGAGTTTTAATATGTATCCCTCATTCATTAAATTCTCCAATAAATTAAGAATTTTACCAATTCAGGGGCGCCTGGGTGGCTCAGTGGGTTAAGCCTCTGCCTTCGGCTCAGGTCATGATCTCGGGGTCCTGGGATTGAGCCCCACATCAGGCTCTCTGCTCAGCAGGGAGCCTGCTTCCTCCTTTCTCTCTCTCTGCCTGCCTCTCTGGCTACTTGTGATCTCTCTCTCTGTCAAATAACAAATAAAATCTTAAAAAAAAAAGAATTTTACCAATTCAAGGCAATGAAAAAGTTTACATGGAATTTTATACTCCATCTACCTTTGCCAACTTTTTTGATACCACTATCACTTATTTTAATTCTGCATACAATTTAAGTAAAAAAGATGTTCATTTTTACATTTAGCCTTCCTTTTATTTTTCCGATATTGACACTGTGGCACACCACATTACTTCCCACACTGCCGTGTTTCCTCTGGGATTAGATTTTTCTGTCTTGAGAACTCCCTGAAGTTTTTCTTTTGGTGTGGCTATGCTGGCAATGAAGATTCTAAGTTTTTGTTTATCTAAAGATATTTTTGTTTCACTTTTCAATTTTGAAAGGCATTTTTGTTGACTTCAGAATTCAAGGTTGTCAGTTATTTGTTTTAAAGGTGTTAATGATAATGATATTGAGTTTTATCCAAGTGTGTTTGGGGTAAATTCACCAAGGAGATGGACTTAAAATGCATCAAGTAGGTTAAGGAGAGAAACTTACTATAAAAACAGAATATCCAGGCAGAGAGTGCTAAGGCGTGGAGACGGGGAGGACAGGGAGCCGGTAGGGATCTAGAGCGTGGTTGTGGGACAGGTGCTGTGTGGGGAGCAGCATGAGATATGGGAGAAATGGACTCAAGGTTAAGATGATTTTGCCACGTGGTATGGATTTGTGCAGAGGTCAGTGTGTGGGAGGGGAGAGGACATTATATATATATTATATGGTGACGAGCACAAATTTTATCTACCACTTATTCAGGCATGCTACAATGCAATTTATTTTTCTGCAGTATTCTTAAATCTTGCTTAGAGGCTCATATCCCACCAGGAACAAGACATAGATCTCAGTAAATTTAGGGATTCTGCTCCTTTTCCTCCAGGGTGGCATCCAAACTCCAGCAACTTCTACAACAGCATCTGTGGGTGTTCTTGGAAGTCTATGTTTCCCTTCCTCTAAGGTGCAGACTCCACACCATCCCCCTCCAGGAAGGAAAGTGCTCCTTCCAGCCCTGCTGGGAAGTTCAGTCTTTCAAAACAGGTGCCCCAGCAAGAGGTCTCTGTGTGCCCTGGTTGGTGCTTAGGTGCCCAACTCAGCCTTCTTTTTCTTGCTAGGGAAACATTAAATTTAAAAAAAAAAAAAAAATCCAACCCGAGATTGGGGATGTTTAAAATCACCTTCCTTGCTTCTCCTCTTTCTAAGTCATCTCCTGGCCGTCAACACAATCTAAAAGCCCATTTTGGTTTTTGTTTGTTTGTTTCTTTTGTTTTCCTGCTGATCACTCTGCATTGCCCATTTATTTATTTAAAGATTTTATTTATTTATTTGATAGAGAGTGGCACAAACAGGGGGAGTGGCATTCAGAGGGAGAGGGAGAAGCAGGCTTCCCGCTGAGTAGCACCCTGGGATCATGACCTGACCTGAAGGCAGATGCTTAACTGAATGAGCCACCCAGGCATTCCTTTAGCTGCCTACTTAATGAAAAATATTATGTAGAACTTTTCTGAACACATTTCATCACAGTCTTTTGGTATTTCTGAAATCAACAGTGACTTCTGAGACTCCGTTTCAACTCTTTAATCAATACTCTTACTGGGTCATGGTCATGACTCTAAATACCATGTTGTTTTTTAATACTTTCTTGTAATATATTTCATCAATCTCAAAATGTCCTCAAGGTATGTGACATTTTCTACTTGTTGGTAGCCAGGGCAGATGCAAAAATAATTCTTGACGGGACAAAAAAAAAAGCTGCACTCTTTTGTGTTTCTGTAACAGAAACCTAATAAGGTGGCCAAATCAGGATTGAGAATAGAGGAAGATTTAAGTCTATACACCGAGAAATCTTTGGCCCCAAAACCATAATGGCTAAGGTAATTTAATATAAAGAATTGTTTTGTAGAATGACTTTCCTAAAAACCACTGCTAAAAATAATCTTACAAGTTCACACCTTACTATAGAGATTCCAAAGAAATTTTCCCATTGATGGCATTTATTTCTCTGGAAGGACTGCATGTCTTAGTGAGCAATGTAGGTCAGACAATATAGAGATAAAGATGAGAAAAAGTGATCCTTGAACCCCACAGTTATATCCCATATTGGAGTCTTTGTGAAGAGAAATGCTAAAGACAAAAAATAAAGGTATTTATGATTAAAGGGAAATTTTTTTATTAAAAGGAAATTTTATCAAATTAAGGGAGCCAGCTCTTTGTTAACTGAAATCAACCCCTGAGTAATCTTGCATTATATAATTTTAATTTTGCTATAGAAATCATTGAAGATTTATAATAAAAATGGAAAATTGAAAAATATAATAGGGATTTTCTCTGATAATTTTCTTAGACATCCTTATAGATCTTTTTCTCAGATGTATTGAAAAGTAGAATCCCACATCTTTGTGAAAATCAAGTACAGAATTTTCTACATGCACCGTGAGCACCGACTCATCCCTCTCTGCAGCCGAGCAGCTCGAGACCAGAATGTGACCCCATCCTGCCTGAAAGCTTGCTGCTCGCCTGGATCCCGGCTGGTGCTCTACACACTGTTAGGCTCTGGGTCTGTGCTGGCTGTGTTTGGAAACCTCCTGGTGCTGATTTCCATCCTGCATTTCAAACCAAGGTTCTCCTCGCCTCTCTGGCCTGTGCCGACTTCCGGGTGGGGGTGACCATCACAACCTTCAGCGCGGTCAGGTCCTTGCAGAGCTGCTGGTGCTTTGGGCCAAATTTCTGTCCCTTCCACATGTGCTGCGTTGTGGCATTTGGTTACTCTTCTATCTTCCACTTGGGCTTCCTCTCCATGGACAGATGCATTGTTGTTACTGACCCTCTGGTCTATCCTAGCACATTCATGGTGTCTGGGTCAGGGATGTGCATCCCGGTCTCCTGGACCCTGCCCCTTGTCTACAGCGGGGCCGTGTTCTACACGGGTGTCTGTGATGATGGGCTGGAGGGACTCTCTAGTGCCCTCAAGTGTGTAGGAGGATGTCAGACAGTTATAAATAAAAACTGGGTGTTGATAGATTTTCTAGCCTTCTTCATACCTACCCTTATTATGGCAATTCTTTCTAGCCATCTTTTTCTTGTGGCTAGATGACAGGCTAAAAAGATTGAACATACTTGGAGGCAAGACAACAGTTATAAATCCAGAGTGGCTAAGAGAAAGAGAAAAGCTGCTATAACCCTGCGTATCACGGTGATAGCATTTATGATTTCATGGTTACCATATAGTATTGACTCATTAATTGATGCCTATATGGGCTTCATGACCCCTGCCTGTATTTATGAGATTTGCTGTTGGTGTGCTTATTATCATTCAGCCACGAACCCTTTGATTTATGCTTTATTTTACCCATGGTTCAGGAAAGCCATCAAAGTTATTGTGAGTGGTTGGGTTTTCAAGGACAGTTCAGCCACCATAAATGTGTTGTCCAAACAAATGTAAGCAGTTGGACTGAAGAAGTTAAAGAAATCTTTACAATTTCCAAATGAAATGAATTTTAAAAATCAAATAAGACTATTCATGAGGAGAAAACAAATTACTCTTCAAATTTAAAAGGGTAGATCAACGTGTTTCCAGTCATGTTAAGATGTGCACTTCCTTGTCATTTTTCCAAAAGTGTGCAATTTCCTAATAAATGTTAAATTTTTATTTGCTAATTATTTCAGAGCTCAGCATATCCCACTTCCTAAAAATACTTTCCTCCCTCATTTCTTTTAATTCATGGACTCTTCCCTTTGTTATGGAATGTTACCTGAAAACATCTTTGTTCTTTGGTTCTCTTTCCTCTTGTCTTATAAAGTTTTTCATGCTCTCAAAACCTTGCCTTCAGAAGGTTCTTGCTTTCTTTTGCTTTGGTTAATTTCCTAAGGGAGACTTTTGGAGAACAAAAGGCTTTTTTGGGGGGGGGAGCAGTTAAATGTATTGTGTTTAATGTCGGAGGAGAGAGATCTGAAGTATTTATCTATAAATTACGTGTAGAGTAACACAGACACCTTGTCTGATTCAGAATCAAGAGAGATCTCTTGGGGGTTGAAGGGCATCCACAAACATAGACTCCATCCTGACGGGGCTGCTATGATTGCCAAATGAATTACTCTTATTCTGTGTAATTATTTCCTCCCGCAGTGCAGGAAGCAGAAGCCATTGTACTTCCCCAAATGATGCTAGGGTGATTATTTGTCTGCTCTTTTTGCTGCTGCCATTACCACGCAAACTGTGTAAATGGTTGGTATGCAGGGCACTCTATCCTATGCTATTCTGTTCAAACATATTAAATACAACTTTTCATGGGGGGAGACTCTCTTCTGAAAGCAATCTCTTGTTCTTTTTTCTGTAGCAAAACTTAATTTCAACAAAAAGTTTGCTAGTTTTAGGAGATAAGTGAAATATACATCAATAAAAACATTCACATACTCATCTTTTTTTTTTCATATATGAATTATGAACCTCATGCCCACATTGCACCAAATCAGTGCTGGATTACATAGAAACAGGCAATGGGATCCTACCTTTATCTTTAAGAATCTGGAACTCTGGGGACGCCTGGGTGGCTCAGTTGGTTGTTCGGCTCAGGTCATGATCCTGGAGTTCCCGGATCAAGTCCCGCATCGGGCTCCCAGCTCCACGGGGAGTCTGCTTCTCCGTCTGACCTTCTCCTCGCTCATGCTTTCTCTCATTGTCTCTTTCTCAAATAAATAAAATCTTTAAAAAAAAAAAAGAATCTGGAACTCTGGCAAGAAGCAATGTTGTTAACCGCAGAAAATTTTAGGACAAACACTAGCTCAGCTAGTTTAAGGTCAGCATCAACACTGACAAGTCATGTTGATAGCAGAGTGTCCTTGTCATGATGTGATGAGAATGGCATGTTATTTCTATGGTCTTTTTCCCAAAGAAAACCCCTATAACCCCTATGTAATTAGGAGAAAGATATCACACAAATCCTCACTGAGGACTGTCCTACAAAATATCTGACCAGGTCTTCTCAAAACCATCAAGGTCATCAAAGAGAGGGGGAGTAAAAGAAACTGTCAGGGTCTAGAGGAGCCCAAGGAGACATAACAACTAAATGTAGAGTCATAAATGGGAAGCTGGAACAGAGGAAGGACAGCAGGGAAACCTGAAGAAATCTGAATCATGTATGGAATTTTTATTGATACATTAAAAATAACACAACAATGTTGGTTCATTAATCGTAAGACATGTATGATACTAATTTAAAATGTTAATAATAAGAGAAATGGGGTACAGGATATAGGAACTATCTGTACTATCTCTGCAACTTTCTTATGAATTTAAAACTATTCTAAAATAATAAAAAGTTTATTTTTAAAATATAGGGTAAACAGTTATGTGAGGACAATGGGCATTAATCCTTATACTGACTCATTCACTGATCCATTTCACTAATATCTTTGAAGACCTAGTGTTCTGGGTTCAGTTTTTCAGGAATACTGAACAAAAACCTTAGACAATCTTGTAAAGAAAAAACTGATCTACTGACAATTATGACTTGGAATTCATAAAGGTTTAAATGATAAAAGATGTGTTTGAGGGGTGCCTGGGTGGCTCAGATGGTTAAGTGTCTGCCTTCATCTCAGGGTCCTGGGATCAAGCCCCACATTGGCCTCCCTGGTCAGCCGGGAGTCTGCTTCTCTCTCCCCACTCCTGCTCTCTCTTTCTCAATCTCACTCTCTCTCTTTCAAATAAATAAATAAAAATCTTAAAAAAAAAAAAAGATGTATTCGAGGAACACAGAAGAAAGGAGAATTGACATCTCGCTGGAAGAACAGGGAGATGTATTAAAAAAGTAGCATTTAAGCTGGGCCTTAAGAGATTAAGAAGAGTTTTTGCAGGAGGCAAATGATGGAAAAGGATTTTCAGGCTGAAGGAATAGCATGACCAAAGAAACTGAGAAGGTACAGAGTGTTCCAGAAATATGGAGATAAAACAACTAAACAACTACCAAGGGAATAGTCACCCTTTTGACCTTCCTGAGGTTGGCATTCAAGATCTTCCACCTTTCCCTCTGCTGTCATCCCCACAGACACCTTCCATTTCAATGTGGAGACATTCTTACCCCTCTGATCAGGGTTTGACTCTAATTCCCACTGTCTTCTGAGCCAACATTTCCCAAATGAGGCTTTATCAGGCAGTCATCCTATAAAGTTCTCCAGGGAAAAAAATTTTCTGCATCAAGAATGTTTTAGAGTTACTGCATACTGTATCCTGCTCTTGGAGAATAACATAAGGCATGACATATTAAAGACTGTTTAGAGGTCCTGTTTCAACAAAAACCTGTCTACCATTGTTTAAATCTGCATTTAAAAAATTTATGTGCAGGGCTCCTGGATGGCTCAGTGAGTTAAGCCTCTGCCTTTGGCTCAGGTCATGATCTCAGGGTCCTGGGGTCGAGCCCTGCATCAGGATCTCTGCTCAGCAGGAAGCCTGCTTCTCTTCCTCTCTCTCTCTACCTGCCTCTCTGCCAACTTATGATCTCTGTCAAATAAATAAATAAAACCTAAAAAAAATGTATGTGGAGTTGCACCTTACGATATAGCTGAGTGTTCTTCTAGGACATACAGTGCCATGTTCAGTGGATTGGGAAGAAGTGTGGATTTATTTCTAGGCAGAGGAAACTATGTTTTTAAAAGTAATGACTGATTTATCCTTTTCAATTATATTTATTCCTATATCTAAGACACTGTGTTCCTTAATGTCTCAAAATTATGTATATTACGATGAGTTTTAATTTAGATTTCTGTTTTCATTTAGCTATGTGATAATACTTTAGTTAATTGGAAAGGAAAGAATAATTACTTCCAAAAAAAATTAGGCTTTAAAAATATGTTTACAATAAATAATTTTTAATTATAAAGACAATAAAGTCAATAGAAGTTATCTTTTTTTCCAGAAAGAAAGAAATGAATTAAAATAAACTCATTTCAACTAACTTCAAGGACAAACTAAAACATTACTTCTTTATTTATAGAGATTGATTGGCCTATGTTTATATCTATGTTACATCTATCCATATTATTTGTACTTCAGAGACCTCAAATTAATTTACAAATAAGTTTTCCAAATAAGCAATTATAATTTAAAAAACATTCAGTAAGAAGTGTGGGAATTACTAGAGACCTGTTGGAAAAGATTTAGGAAGAAGACAGAAGCAAAATGTACATAAAAGATGTCAGTGCCTTTACTAGTAACAGCTTGTAAGAAACACTTGGTTCAATGCTGAACAAGCGTGTGGGATAGGTACTTGTTTTTCCAAAGAAAATCATATACTGGTGTCCCTGGAAAGATAGTAGGTCTAACTTATGTGATTTTTAAAAAGGAAGAAATATTACAATGGCGAGATGTGGATCATTATCACTTTACAAAATAGTCCACTATTTCCAAGTTTCAATTATTAAAGGAAAAGGAGGAGATTTCCATTTAAGAATAAAATACATTTACTCAGTAATCATTGAAATGGACGAATCCGGCTTACAATCCTGCTTAGTGGTGGGGTTCCACAAAGACAGGGATTCTAAGGGAACATTATGAAAAAGAAACAATCCAAACACTTAACTATGACTATGAAAAGTGATGTGAATTAGGATGCAACTAATATTGCTGAAAATTAAATTACACAATATTTGAGCTTCAGGAGACATTAGAGCACAAACAGTATGAAACCCTAATTTTCTATCTGAAACTCTGTGAGATACAAAGGAATTCAAAGATTGCCAAAATAGTCTCACCCGGCACTGGCAGATGGCAGAACCAGGAGAGGATTCAGAAATCCCAGCTTCTGTGCTCTTTTCCTTCACCTCTGTATCTCCTCTGTCTCAATGAAGTAACAAACAAGGAGCCTAATATTTTCACAGAATTTTAACTTATCCAAGGAATATTCAGTTGACTTCATTCTCTCCTTTTCCTACACTCTCCTATAGAAACACTGAATAAAGAAGGACTTTATTTCTTTTTGAATTAAGAAGTTTTTTGTTTTCCCCACCACTCAAACCATGGTGCCCTAAGAAGCATGTCCACAATCTCATGACACCACACAGCCCACTGTCACAGCACCATTCATCCTTCCTACCCCTTGCCTGCCTTCAGCTAAAGAAGTCATTCTTGGTACAAATCAATAGTGCGTGTCCGAGATGAGAAGATCTCCCAACTCAGGCAGAGTTTCAGTGCCTTTCTGAACCATCTGTAGGAAAAAACATAGATGATAGGGTTGCAGGCTGAGTTGAAGTAAGCAAACCAGATAAAGATGTCAAAGATCAGTGGTGGTGTGATGAAGTTAAGAAGGCTGTCAACCAGCGTGTCAATGGTGAAGGGAAGCCAACACAAGAGGAATATCCCCACAGCGATGCCCAGAGTCTTGGCAGCTTTTCTTTCACGTTTGGAAGCCCCAGCCAGGTTTTTGCTCAAGGTGTTGATCTGTTGGGCCTGCCTTGTGGCAACCACAAAAATCTTCACATACAAGCTGATCATGATGAGGCAGGGGAAAAAGAACATAGGAAAGTTTAGCCAGCCCCAAAACTTATTGAATAGCAGTTGGCAACTGCCAACACAAGGCATCTCTTCCAGCCACTGACTGAGTGCATTCTCTACCACATCTGTGTAGAGGAAGAAGGCAGTGTAAACTGCTGGGATCCCCCACCCTGCCAGGATGTACCTGACGGCCACCCTGACCGTGAACTTGGAGGGATAGATCAGGGGCTCACAGATGGCACAGTGGCGGTCTATGGAAATGAAACAGAGATGGAAGATGGAGGTGAGGCAGAAGAGGGTGTCCAAGTAGGTATGCAGGTGGCAGAGGAAGTCTCCAAAGTACCAGCAGCTCTCTACTGAGCGAACGATGCTGAGGGGCATCACTAGTAGACCCAGAAACATGTCAGCCAGGGCCAGGGAAAGCAGTAAGAAGTTGGTGGGAGAGTGAAGCACTTTGAAGTAGGACACAGCAAACACCACAAACAAATTTCCTAGGACCGTAATCACCATGCCTAATGCACAAGCCAGGTAGATGGCCAACCGAATGTCCAGAGGATGGATTGTCCTGGGGCAAGACCCGTTCACCTGGTAGCAGAATGTTATGGAGAGTTCTTCAGCACCTTGGATGAGGACAGCGCTCATTTATGATTTCTTCTTTTCCTCTCTCTCTGGGAACTGGCCACCTGTCCCACCCCCCAAAAAAGACATAGAGGAGAAACTGAAGAGCGGTTTGGAACCTAGTACAATTTCCTCAGGTACTGAATAAAATGTGCTCCAAAAATCAAAGCAACATGGGATTTAAGATCTCTCAAGAGTCACTTCTCTGCTAACTCTGTTTTGTCTGACTGGGCACTTTTGAAATTAATGTAGACTATATCTTTAAGGAAAAAGAAGAAGAATGTAAGTTAAATGTTCCCACAAAGACAAAACAGGCAATGTCACAGTAGCATTATACAATTATTGAGAGGGTGCCTCTGCCATTTTGATAATTGCACCCATTGTCAAGTGTAAAGTGAGACTTTAAGTTATAAGTCTGAACCAAAGGAAGAATTCATTCTTTGTAACAAATCATCACTTGGGGAAGGAGTAACTTCTGGCTCCTCCCTTCAAGACTTAAATAAAATGACAGTAAAATCCACAGCTTACGATTTTTAATTACATGTCACCTTTTCCTAGAAAATCATTCAAAATGCAAATAATTAAAAGAATAGAGAATGACCTGATTTCAGTTCTGCTGCTGCACAATTCTTAAAGAGAACACACATTGTTTATACATCTCTAAAGAGCTATGTGATTTGAAAAAGTATTTCTTCTATCTTAACACTAACCTGTGAAATTTTAAACAAGTTTTAATAAAATGAATTCAACATTTCTAAGCTGCTTACATAGGTAGGAATCAGAATCACTTCATCAGAAGAAGCCCTCTTATAGCAGGTGAACATAGGTATGTAGAATTCTCTCCCAGCAGCAAAGATGACAGATGTGCAATCAGGATATGATTTTATACTCCAAATAGAAACTAGTCCTCAGTGTGTATGTCACACAAATGAGGGCTAGAGGAGCACCAAGGGACCTAGTTTGCACTATTCACAAGCCTCAGTAGTTTGAGGCTCCTGCTTGGGACAGGATCACTTATCCTGCCAATTAATTAGAGATCATTAAAGACACTGGTTTTATATGTTCTTTAGTTTTATTTTTGGTAAGTTTCATATATCCCTTCTGCTTTAGGATTATTCGTGTACAATTTTTTCAACAAAATAGTTGAGAATAATTGATCATAATCCCTTTGGTTTTTGACCTCCACATTGGATTCATCATTTTTTTTTTTTTTTTAGCTCTTATGTTTATCTTCGTTAGAGAAATCACAGTAGATGAAAAAGTGCCCTGAACACAGCAGTTAGATTCTGGTTCTGTTACTGCCTACGTCATGATTTATACCCTTCATCCCTCTCTCTCCTAATTGGTAAGAATACCTATAATTAGACTTACATGTCCCTACTTCACATGGATATGGAAAATAATATATTCAACCATATTCTGCACTCTCTGATTCTTGGTACCAAACCTCCAGAGGATGAAATGCCTCTTTATGGCCTTAGAGAGATCATTACACAATATAAGTCAAAATGACGTTGCAAAAATGACATAATGCTAAAGGTGACAAGAGATTACATCTGCCAGCAGAGTCTTTCATAGAAGGTGTAGAGGTCAAAAAGAATGAAGGAAAGAAAATGGAGAAAAAAAAAAGAAGGAAGTTGGCAGGCATCTCTACCTTCTCTACAAAGCCTAGGCTAACCTCAGTAGTGATTGCTGGAAATTTGCCTCGTACCAAGTCCATGTTCACGGAAACAGATTTCTGACTCCAGAACTTGATAATCAGACCAGGAAGGATCCTGCGTTACCACAAACCATGACACCCTTCAGTTTATAAGACATAGTCCAGGGGCGCCTGGGTGGCTCAGTGGGTTAAAGCCTCTGCTTTCGGCTCAGGTCATGATCCCAGGGTCCTGGGATCGAGCCCCACATCGGGCTCTCTGCTCAGCAGGGAGCCTGCTTCTTCCTCTCTCTCTGCCTGCCTCTCTACTTGTGATCTCTGTCTGTCAAATAAATAAATAAAATCTTTAAAAAAAAAAAGACATAGTCCATCTGCGATCAGCCAGGAAGTCTTACAGTTCTAAGTTTATGTGACCAAGAGTGTGTGAAAAATAGGAACAAATCCCTTACAAATAAAATAAGGCCTGAAGGAGGAAATTCTCTCTTAAAAAAAAAAAGTTTTGTGCTTTTTTGTTTGTTTGGGGGGATGTATTACATCAAATCTGAAATGCAATATGCAATCACAAGTCTATTTGGAGATACAGAATTTAAAAAGACTATTTCTAGTTTTGTGATCCCTAGATCAGAGATTACCTAATTCTCTGCACCCAGTTTTCTCATCCATTAATTGAGTATAATACACTACCTACACCAGAGTTTTATCATGACGATGAATGAATGTTAAGAACAGTTCCTGTCACAGAGTAAGCAGAATTGGACAGACAAGAGTGTGAGTGGATATTGGTTCAGCCCCTGTGTCAACCCTCCCAAGTTAGGGCTCTTGTCCCCTCTTCCACTCACTTTCAGAAATACATTCCAGTTACATAACAGCTAGGAGCAAAAGTCATTGGCGTCTAGAGCCTCTAGGTTTTCTTGCTTATCTCAGGACTCAGTGATGTTCCTTTCCACCAGCTTTCCCCAAAGGGCTATTTATTTTAAGACATAGGAAATAAGGGTAAGTGAAATGTTTATGAGATAGTCAAAGTGTTGTTTAGATTTAGGATTTTAACAATTAGTCTTGCTATTTTAATATCGCTAAAGTCACTATTCTAGGCCACAAGACAGGAATATTAGTGTTTTCCTGCCTAAGCAATGTCAGACTCCCTTGAAATAAACTATGAATTTTGGTCCAGTAGAGAGAAAGGTGACTAGGCAACATTCTAAAAAAAAAAAAAAAAAAAAAAAAATCTAACCAATAATCTCCAAGGAACGTGTAAATCTATAGCAATGTTAGGGACAAGGAGTTAGTAAGTGTTTAAGAATTGCCTCTGCTCGTTTTTGTAGTCTAAAACAGCAATCACTTTTGATGACTAAGGTCTGAGGAAGTGAGGGCTTTCTTTTCTTTTATTTCCTTTTCCTTTCCTTTCTTTTCTTTTTTTTAACAGAAAGAATTGTAAAAAAAAATTCCCTTGAAGATAAATAAATATATAAGCAATTATTTTAAGGAGTATAAATTTTCCAGTTTTTAGTAGCCCCTCTGTAATCCATAGACCAATTAAACGCATATGAAAGGAAAAACTTAGGTAGCAGTAGATGAGGTAAAAACCATGGGATTTATCAAGAGATAGACCTGGCTTTGAATCTTATAATATTGGAGAAGTTGCATAATCTCTTAAAGGAACTGGGGTTTGAGCTAGAGGTTATAGGGAATGCTAAGATTAGATATTTCAGTGGTTGGAAATGGCTCCCTTGTTCAATCTGATGACACATTGCTTTGACAGTTTTCCCTATACCCCAAGCTGGGCAAAAATTTCCTCCTCCATATTCCCATAGCTTATTGTGCCTGGCTCTATCACAGAACATATTACCATGTTGGGTAATTAAGTGGCTATGTCTCTCCTATTAGACCGTAACTCCCTTGAAGCCAGGATTTCAGTTTTATTCATCTCTGAACCACAAACACTCAAAGCAGCCCCTGGCACATAGTAGATGCTCAGTACATGTTTATTGAACTGAGTGGTTTTCAATACAGAGAGCACGGTGTCCATGGCAGCCATCGTCCTCCTGAGATAATGGCTGCTCTAGTCAACCTAGATACCTTCTGGAAAGAACATTGGATTTGGAATAATAATGGAATGATTCACTTTTCCTAGGACTAGCCACCTCCCACTAGGGAAGAGCTTGTGGTGGTGTTTTGAGTAATAATTGAGCTGATGTTCACGGGCATATTTTGTACATGACAGAAGTTCTTTATGAAGGTAAGGAGTGATTATGATTGCAACAGAAGCTTCCACTTGCTCTTTCATTTCTCCTCTGTTTAGCTATGCTTTTAGTGGGCAAAAGAAAATGCTGGCCTGCAAAAAGGACCTGTGGCCTCAGATCCGAGTTCCTTGATATTGTCGCATGTTTTATGCTATTCTGAGATCAAACGACAAAATGAGTTATGTACTGAGTGAAGGGCTGCCCTTCCTGTTCAGTCCCTAGGTTCTAGCAGTTCAACCACCTTGTTGAATCTCTTAAAGAGGAAGGAAGACTCATCACGGAAAGCCGATGGTAAAACGTTCCTGCCACCCTGCAGTGCTCTATTACCCCATCAGGTGCAGGAAGGAGGTCTCGCTCAGCCTAAAGCCTGAGTTGAGGAACTCCTCCTGCTGCTTTGATTCTTCAAACAGAAGGAGTACCCTAGCCTCTGGCATGTTGCCTTCAGGATTAGGGGCAGAGGATATAGCCTCCTGCAGGACTGTATTCCTGCAACCATTAAAGAATAAACCAATACTCCACTAAGCATCTCAAAACCCAATTTTGATTTCAAATCCTGTCCTTTGATAATAATAATAATAATTTGCTGAAACATCTCAGGACCTAAATATGCTATATTCAAATGACCAAATAATAAATACAGTCCTCAGGAGACACTTTTTAAAAAATATATCTATTTATTTGAGAGAGAGTGAGAAAGAGAGCACACAAGCAGGGAGAAGGGCAGAGAGAGGGGGAAGCAGACTCCCCGCTGAGCAGGGAACCTGATGTGGGGCTCCATCCCAGGATCCAGGGACCATGACCCAAGCCCAAGGCAGATGCCCAGTCAACTGAACCACCCAGGTGCCCCACTGGAGCTTCTTAATATTCAACAGAACATGTAGATCCAGAGAGTACTGGAAATTCTCAACCTGATAGAGATATTATTAAATGTGTTTTGGAGTAATGAGTCACTCCCAATAAATAGTTTACAGTGAGGATAGAGTCAAAAAAGCAAAAACGTTCCCAATAGCATTTAAGATTTACATATTTGTGTGTATATATATGTATATATGTATATATTATATTACATATATTTATTATGTATTATATGAGTATATTAATATATTTATATAATTTATGCATAACTATACAAAATTATATAAACAATTTTATACATAATTATATAAAGTGTATAAATTATATAATTACATATAATTATATGATTATATGTATTATATGATAATATTATGTATAATTATATTAAAATTTATATAAATATATATATAAACATTAGAAACCTCTAGGGTTAAGATGTCTTGCCTGGATGTGTGATGTCATTTGGCCAGATCATAGAATGGAGGGGTTTGCTTAACCAAATATTCTGATATTACTATAAGAATTATTGTAATAAAATGCACTTAACATTAAAACCTCTGCTAATGGTAACAAGTTTTCCCTTTTCAACTTATCAGTGTCTGAAGGTTATCATTCTGAAATGCAACCTTCCTTCCTGCAAAAGTAGGCCAAGTTATAAATAAAATGCATCAGCTGCATATAAACAGTTCTAAGTTTGCAGATATATTCTACTTGGCTGGAAGAGTCCTTCTATTGAATATCTGCATTTGAGAAATTTCCCAATCTGCCATTACAAGATAGTGAGCAATATTTCTATATGACCAAATCGTTCTATGAAGCACTTCCACTAGTGAGTCACTAGGAAAGGGAAGGGGAGATCTTATTTCTATTCTCAGGAAGCTCACTCTATGAGCATGAAAGCTTCATTTTAAAGGTTGCAAATGTTTCTGAGTCAGTAAGTCATTTTCCTCTAAGCACCTCTATTGGCCCTGTCCCCACGTTCCCTAATAGAATATTGTACACATATGACCAAAGAGAACAGGAATTAAATTCAGATCCCTTTCTTCTTTATAAGTAGGCTCTTTCTTCCATCTTCTCTCCCACTTGAGAAGGAGCCCCCACTTGTCTAACCTTATAATTATTTATTTCTGTGAATTTGAGTAATTCTCATTTTCTTCAGAGTTTTTATGTTTCTGTTATCCAGTGAACATGTTCAAAGATTTTTATGGAAATGGAACCATACCAGACACTGTGGGATACAAAAATAGAAAATAGAAAGGTACAGCGTCATACAAAAGAAGCTTCTAGTCCAGTGAGGAACCAACACACCTGTGTACTTTCAACTCTGTTACAAAGCTGGAATCAGAGAAACAGGTTTGGGGTGTGGTAGGGTGCCCATAGAGGGAGGATGCTGGATACGTTGAGTTTGAGATCTTGATGGAGCATTCAGAAAGATACTTCATTGGTAATAAGAAATGAGGGACTCAAGTTTGGAAGAAATGATATAGCTGGAAATAAATATATTTGAAAGAAGTCTACATAGATGTGAATATTGAGGCTGTGCGCTTAGCTAAGGTTAAAGCGGGACTTCTCAACCACGGAACTGTTGAAGTTTGGGGCCAGATAACCTTTTTTTGTGGGGGCTGCTCTGTGCATTGTAGACAGCTGAGCCGTATTCCTCAGCTCTACCTTCTAGATGTCCGTAGCACTTCCTCCCTGACTGTGAAAACCAAAAATGTCTCCTGACATTGCCAAAGGTCCACAAGGGGTAAATCTGTCCCTGGTGGAGAAGAACCACCAAATTAGAGAGACAGGGTGATGGTGTGAAGGGTGAAAAGAAGATTGTAAAGGACAAAATAAGTTTATGGGGTAGAAAGAAGAGAAAGAAAGAGACATGAAGAGACATTTGAGGCAGTAAGTATTATCCTAGGACTCTGGGGTAGGGCAGGAACTTCAGTTTGTGAATGAAGATCGAGCTTGGTGAATAATTAGTATGTACACACAGACACTCAAAGAGGTGGAAATACCACCTATATGTTTATACCCATGTTCTCTCTCCATATATATGAGTATATATATATACATTATATATTGGGAGAATGAAAAAAATATATTCCTAAACTCTTTCTTTATTCATTCTTCTTATTCAAAAAAACTTTAATCAAAATATCACAAAACTCACATCAATCCTTTTTGAAAGAGGTTTAAGTCAAAACCACCACCACCAACCACCAAAAAAAAAAAAAAAAAAAAAAAAAGAAAGAAAGTAGCTGCGCCTGTCTGCTTCCTTCTCCCCTTCACATTCACATCACGCACATGCTCAATAATCTAGGTTCCCAGTGTACTCAAGCTCACTCTCCCACTCCTCTAAGATATAACAATAATCTTAAGAAAGACTTAGATTAACCCAGCGTGGCTGCCAGTGAGTGTGAAGATCAAATAACTGTGTCTCCTCCTCTGATGTTTACAAGAAAAAAAGAGGATCCCCATTTGATTTAAAACAAAAGGATGAAATTCCAAATCCTTTGTAAATTCAGGAATCAACAGAGAGTTTCTTTTTATTGGAGATGCCTTCCCAGAACCCCAGAAATGGACCAATTTGGTAGCTCTGGTACACCCAGAAAGCTAGATCTATTCCTCCTGTTTAGGTGTCCAACACCAACACGAAGACTATCTTTATCCAGCAAGTCCATGACCCTCCCTTTGGGGGAAAGAGCATCCAAGATTCCCTGACCAAAAAATAATTTTGGAGAATGGAGAACATTGACTAAGCATCTGCAGGAAATAGGTTTAGGGTGGAAGAGTCAGGCTGGAAGATGGTTCCCGTGACAATCATCCTCAAAGCCTTGCGAAACCGGGGATAAAACATACTGTATATAATGGGATTGAAAGTGGAATTGAAATAACCCAGCCAGAGGAAGGCATTGTATAAATCTTCAGGAGTTGTAAAATTAATGAAAGGGTCTGTGATCGTCAAGACAAAAAAGGGCAGCCAGCACAGTACAAACACTCCCATGACTATGCTTAAAGTCTTGGTGGCCTTGCTTTCTTTCTTGGATGATACTTTCATTTTGCTTTCTGACCCTGCCTGTTTCCTGGTAGGACCCATGCCAATTTGCCTAGCATGCTTCCTAGCTACTGTGAAAATGTGTACGTAAATCCCCACCATTACAGTCCCAGGGAGAAAAAAGGCTATAAAGGAGGCCAGCACCCCCCAGAGCTTGTTAAATATCAATACACACAAACCTGTACAGTCAATGGCTGCAACAAAGTCTTCTGCACCAATTATGTTGAACTCTGAGAATACCAGGCCAAAGGCAAAAAAGATGGGGATGGACCAACTGATGAACAGAAAGACCTCTATCACAGGGATGGTAATTTTGGTGACATAATGCAAAGGGTCACAGACAGCATAGTAGCGGTCCACAGAGATGAAGCAGAGGTGAAAGATAGACGTGGTACAGAGCATGATGTCACAGCAGCTGTGGACTTTGCAAAAGAGGTCTCCAAAATACCAGCAGGACTCGATGGACCTGACCATACTGAAAGGCATGACCACACAGCTCAACAAAAAGTCCGTGGTGGCCATGGAGAGGATCAGGAAATTGGTTGGGGACTGGAGCTGCTTGAAGTGGGCAATGGAAATGATCACAGCCAGGTTGCCCATCATGGTCATCACTATAGCACCAATCATGACAATGTACATGGTACACACACTCAACACAGACCTCACATTTCTAGGGCATGAGTTGTTGACCAAAGCAAAGCAAAATTGTACTTCTGGAGGGTTCCAAAGATCAGGTGAATTCATCGTCTTTGTCCTGTGGATACTATTAGTCTTTTCCAAAAATACTATGTTTCTCTCCATTCTATAAAAGAAAGAGGAAAAATAATGAAAATTGTTTTTGGACAAATTTTCTGAAAGGCCCAGCTAGCTGCAATTCTAATCCCCAGTTGAACTCCCTATCTACCAGGAGCATTGCTTCCTAAATTTTAATGTACACAGGAATCCCCTAGGGATCGTTTCAAAACATAGATTCTGATTCTGGGATGGAGGTTGAGATTCTGCATTTCTCACTGGCTCTCTGGAGATGCCTCTACTATTAGTCTAAAGACTGTCCCTTAACTCGGAAGGAACTAAAGACAACGAAATGAATATTGTCACCCAACGTCTAAGTAACCCAGTTATAACCACCTAAGCAACCTAGGTAAATGCCCATGTTCTGGTTGCACTAATATGCAGCCCTTACTCGGGATTCTAAATCTAGAGACAGATCAAGAATCCCCTCAGGAGTAACCAGGACCTATGGAACTATTATTCAGTGTTTAGCTCAAACAATAATTACAGTCTAAAGATTGTGCTTTTTTTCATTCCTTAATTTCTCTTGTGGGTATTTGCATATGCTTTGAATCCTGTTGCTTGTTATGTCCTATTCAATTTAAGAAACATTTCTCTTTCCAATGTGAACAATATGGTTTTTTGCATTTAGGGCAATTAATGATAAACTGAAAATGTGCTAAAGCCTACCAAATTATATGCATGAGTAATCTCTGAAAAAAAGGAGGAGGAAATACTGAAATGAAAGATTCTGTAAATCTCATGGGTTATCTCCTTTCATATAGCAACTGCATCCATGAATTCAAATTTAAGTTGAGGTCTCCCGTCCACAGATTGCAAGGCTTCTATTGGTAACAAATTTGACACACAAGGGTGCTCATGGTTTAAACTGACACTTTACATAATTTATGCTGTTGCCCTGAAAATGGAGAATAATGAGACTGACTTACTCAGAGTAGGACTGAGGTTTGATTTGTTTTTCCGGGGACAAGACTGGATGTATGACTCTGATGACCAACGACGAGCATTACTGAGATCTAAAGCCAGGTTGGAGAAATGGACTTTGGCCTGAGAAGAATACATTAAATGAGAATATAAGTACCTTTGAAAATGATTTACCATATTTGCTACTATAGCTCAGCAATTTTTTCTATTGTGTATTATTTGACATTTTAACATTACGGCACATTTTATTTGGATTTAATAATTTAACTTCTCAGGTTAGCATTTTTCTTTACATGGGTTTTAATTGTGCCAATCAAATAGTATGCAATGGAGTTGAACTTGAGAAACCAAAACACAGAGAAGTAAGAGGTAAAAAGGATGAAGACTTATTCCAGTCCTTTTTAGACTAGATTATCAACTTTGGAACAAACATTACAAATTATCTGATCACTTATCACTTAAGCCATAAAATACTAAATATTTTGAAGTCTTTTTTTTTTTATTAAGATGGTGTCTTTTTTTTTTTTTTTTACAAATTTATTTATTTATTTATTTGACAGAGATCACAAGTAGGCAGAGAGGTAGGCGGGGGGGGGGGGGGGGCGTGTGCGGGAAGCAGGCCCTCCACTGAGCAGAGAGCCCGAGGCAGGGCTCAATCCCAGGACCCTGAGATCATGACCTGAGCCAAAGGCAGAGGCTTAGCCCACTGAGCCACCCAGGCGTCCCTGAATATATTGAAGTCTTAAATACCAAATTAACTCCTTAATAAATTAACTTTATTCTGCTTTTTATTTTCTTTCTTTTTGTGAATTTAAAGTTTTTTCTTTAATTCTTTTAAAAATTATCTTTATAGGTAGCTAACAAGTACCACAAAATTAATCATTTGTCACTGTCTTTCCATAAACACAGCATTCCTTGTACAAAATGTATACTCTTCAATAGTTCATGGTATAATTTGGGGAGTTTGAAGTTTTATTTTTGAAATCTTAATGCTTAAAAGAATTGCTATAACTTAAACTCTTGGGTTTGTAAAGTGAATGTCGTTTATTTCCTCTTACTTATCTTGTGTGGGAGGAAAGAAGGTATGAAACAGCTTCCTGAACTTAATCTCAAGTTTCTGACCCAAGGTTATCTCTATCAGGGAAGCCTTTAAACATTTAAGTGTTAGAGCAAGACAAAAAGAGTAAGAGCCACACATTTACTTAAAAAGTTACTACATGAATGAATTGTGAAGGTAATGTCAAAGGTAATAATACTTTAAGCCTCTACCTGTAAGTTCTTGGCCCCAAATTACAAAAGCAAATGTGGCTGCTGGTCTCCTGCTTCCTTAAACAAGGAAAGTGTCATGAAATCAAGCTCATTGAGGGTTTTGTTTTTTATTTAAGAACATAGCAGAATAGGTTCCTTCACTTTGAAGATGCACTTCCAAAAAAGATACAATAATTTTAATACAATAATTTTAAACAAAGTTAAACCCACTATGACATCTCACTTTTATCCGAAAATATTATTGTTATACCTTTTATTTTTTTATTATTATTTTTTAACCAATAACATTTCCAGGGGCCGAATGAGCGACAACATTGTAAACAATCACAGGAGGCAAGCATAGGAAATTATTAGTCATTTTTGCTGGGAGGTAATAAGAAACACTTGCAAACAACTCTGGAGAGGAGGAAGAATTGCATTGTCTTTAATTTCAAACTTAATTCTTTAAGGAGAAAGATAACATAAACAGACATAAAGGACTCTGAAAGAATTATTTCCTTAGAATTGCAAAGAAAAAATGAAAAAGGACCCACATAATAATTTCTGTTAAACATCAAATACCTAAAATTCTATTAATATATATGTATTTCCCATATAATAAGGACAATATCCGTCAAGCTCAATAATGTATTATAAGTAAAGTGGAAATTTTAGCAAAGGACATATCATACCTGCTTCATCAGGCATGATTTTTCTTCCCTTTGTTGGTGACAAGCTCAGCCGGTTTACCTCTGAGACTATTTCTGTGGGGGGAAAAGGCTATTATCTTCTTTTGATGTGTCTCACTCATCAAATAGTTTCTTAGGTAAGGGAACTTCCTTGTGAAGTAGATTTCAGAAAGTACTGCTATGGGTCCTCCTATCATTGCTTCTTTAGAATTTCCATGATTTAAAAAAAATTATCCAGATTTATTTTTTAGATCAGTATTTTAGGTTTGGTTCCTTTCAACATGCAAAAAACAAAAACAAGGATAAATGCGTCTCATCTTTTTCTTCTTTAATATATTCTTCTCTGGCTTACCAGAATTTGTCTAAAGAGATCATTTGGAGCTGAAATCTTAGAGAGATGAATGGTCTGTTGTGCTAAGGTTTCTTACCATGCAACTGGGCATTGCGCTTCACCGGCTCTCCTCTTTGCTGATATTCGACCAGAAAAGGCACGAAGGCCCAAGCTCTTACAAACAGACTCTTGGCAGATTAGCTGTCGTCAGTACATATACACAGAATATGCCTCCTGAGGCTGCATTTCCTACTTGGTCCTGCATTGGACAGGTGTGTCCTGTAACAACATTCAGTGTGCTGCCCGAGAAGTGATTACAGCAGGTCACCGGAGAATTGGCTCTGGGAGGGTGAATCCGTTCGTGTGACTATCCCTTTGACCTCACAGAAGGCCAAAGTGGAGAAAAATGAAAGGAAGGGAGGAAAGGGGCAAGTGAGGATAAGGAAAGAAGGAAGAGTAAGGAAGGTGAAAACTTAGTTAAAATTCAAAAAGTGCTCACTCCACTTTTTACCAAATGATAGACATTTTAAAACACTTTAATCCCAGGGCACCTGGGTGGCAGTCGGTTAAGCCCCCGACTCATGGTTTCAGCTAAGGTCATGATCTTAGGGTCCTGGGATTGAGCCCTGCTTGGGCTCTGTGCTCAGCGGGAAGCCTGCTTGAGAGTCTCTCTCTCTCTCTCTCTCCCTGCCCCTCCCACTCATGCTTGCTGCTCCCTCTCTAAAATAAATCAACAAAATCTTTAGAAAAATAAATAAGTAAAATAAAATGCACAACGGACCACATCACTTAAAAGGAAAATAAAAATTAAATACTTTAATCCCTAGTGAAAATTTGATTTATTTGTATCTTTTCCTTTTGCTGCCCTGCACAGTTCAGTGATATTCACACTGCAGTAAAGTCCATCATTTTCCAAATGAAGGTCTCAGCCAGACAAAAAGCACTAAGAACCATGTTTCAAACCAACCAAATGGAAAGTGAAAACTGCTGTCACCACGTGGGTGTTTTCATGAGCCCTGAGGGAAAGTGTTTCTATTAGTGTACTACAGTTCTAAACAGCAAGCTTCAAGTTGTTTACATTGATAACTTTGTCATCCATCAAGGACACAAACCTGTTATATGTCAATGCTCAATGCTTTAGACAACATCAGAGATTCAGTATTTATAAAAAAAAAAAAATAGAATCAAATTATTTGTATTTAAGCTAACTAGTAAAATCCAAACTTTATTTTGTCCTCTGAGGATTTTTCTTTATACAATGAAAAGCCTCAGTGAATGGGGATGGTTAGAAGATGTTGGGTTTTCTTTTTATGCTCATCTGGGTTTACAAAACTTTTCCTTCCAAACTGCTTCCTAGACAGAGCACTAGTAACATCATAGTATATTTTTATGAATTTTCGTTGCATCAGGCAGGGTCTAGTCAGAAAAGTAAAAAGGGAAATTATTATTTTAACTGAAAGAAATTCGTTATGAAACTGTTTTAAGAGAGACTGGAGGACTTGCGACCCATTAATGGCTTTGTTTGTCCAGGCCCAAGCTGAGGCTCAAATGTATGAAAATAACTCCTCAGGGAGCTTCTGACATGATAGCACAGAGAGAGACTTGGCTGGTGCAGTCAGGTTCTGAGCTGTCTGACCCATCATCACAGCTCTCCGGGGGCTCCGCTGGGGCCAAGAAGACGACTGGAACACCAGGACTTGGTTTTTACGGAGAGAACTTAGTTTGCCAAAGGAAAAACAATGGCATCCTTTTGATCTTAGGAAGATCTTTTCTGTCCTTGGCATTCATTTACCAGAGAACCCCTCTCAGCTGCTCATCCCCAAGATGAGTGAAGTAGTATAGGATAAAGTATAAATACGAATAAAGTCAAAGAAATAAGAATGAAGTGACATAGAGTAAAATAAAGACCACACAATAAGTAAAAAAGAAAGGACGAGAGGAGAGAAGGAAGGGCGAGAGGAGAGAAGGAAGGACGAGAGGAGAGAAGGAAGAACGAGAGGAGAGAAGGAAGGAAGGAGAAACCAACGAGCTTAATAGGTACTTGAAACTGCACATTTGAATTTTCAATAGGATTTTCTTTGTTCACCAAAGAACTAATAGATCTAAATTAAACGAAAAATAGTTTCAGGTTAGGTATATTATACTTGAAAAGCTTTGCAAAATATCTGGTCATCTCTCCTTATGTTTCCTTTTCCCCTCTAGGGTTCAAATTTCTAGAGGACAGGGTTTAATTCCAGTTTATCACTGTGTTCTGTTCTGTACCTCTCCGGGTAGGCATGGGTCACTATGCTCCGTACTCAATCACAGAAGGAGAAGTGAAGGGATACAACGGAATCACTGCGATGCAGTAAAATGAATATCAAAAACCAAACAACTGAAGTATTTACTGATATATGGCAATGAATGTACATGTGCTTGCATGGATATTTAAGTTATGATATTTCCAAATAATGGGTATTTTACAGCCTTTTTGAAAAATTGTGCAAAACCTTTTCCTGATATAGAATGAACCCGTAAGAGGTGTATTAAGTGAAATAACCAAGAGGCAGAACAACATTAATAGGTATTTTGCCATTTTTTTTAAAGTGTGAGAGAACAGAATGTGCATATATGATTGTTTGTGTATGTCTAGAAAGACATGTAGGAAGGTGGTTGCCTCTAAAATGGACGTGTATAAGACAAAAGAATGAAGACTAGAGGGAAATTTTTTTATAGTCTATAGACCTTGATTCCTTTTCCTTTTTTTCATATGCCTGCACTCCTTTAAAAAAAATTAGAAATATTCTTAAATAAGTTTTCTTTATCTTATTTTTCTTTATGCTATCCAAATGTATTAATAAAAAATTTAGCTAGCTTTAGCAGAATTTAAAAACCGTTATAACTCAGGCTCATGAAGGCTCTGAATTAGAGAAATGCAGTCATTCAAATCCATAGTATTAACATAGTTTATGTTCAGTTTAAAGGAATCTTTGTATATTTGTCATTTTCAGTATTTGTAGTATTTAAGTGATTAGCAAATTAAGGCACTTATCACCATAGCTTTCTGATTCCCACTTAAAATATGTTATCAATTTTCTTTCTGTTTTACAATTCTTAATAAATCTTTTATTGTGGTACAACACACACCCAGTAAGTACACAAATATCAAGCATATAGCTTATGAGATTTTAAGTACGTATAGATCTGTACAGCCATAATCCGGAAGAGACATAGACTATTTCCAGGATGCAGATGATTCCTTCTTGCCCCTTTCCAGTTATACCTCTCCCCAAGGACAAACCAAGTGGAAGGAGAGGGTGAGTTGCCCCCAGATAGGGCAAACAGAGGAATGAGTTACTGGGGGCCAGTGATGCCTTCAGAGAAGTAGGAACCCCAGGAGAATGACTAAATTTGAAAATACAAGGAAAGGCAACTTAGACGTGGACAGACTTGATGTCTTTGGTGAGAATTTCAAAACCTTATCTCAGAACAATGAAAAGCTACATTCACCACGTGTCTAGCAGGAAACAGATGGTATGGTCAGCCTGGGTGACGGAGCAGAGTTTAATAAAGGGCTTATATACAAAGACATGTGCAGCATTAAGAAAACCAGCAAGAAAAAGCTTGCAGCCTTTCTGTTGAGATCAGGAACACGACAAGGATGCCCACTCTCACCACTCTTGTTCAACATAGTATTAGAAGTCCTAGCAACAGCAATCAGAGAACAAAGAGAAATAAAAGGTATCCACATTGGCAATGAAGAAGTCAAACTCTCTCTCTTTGCAGATGACATGATTCTTTATATGGAAAACCCAAAAGACTCCACCCCCAAACTACTAGAACTCATACAGCAATTCAGTAACGTGGCAGGATACAAAGTCAGTGTACAGAAATCAGTGGCTTTCTTATACACTAACAATGAAATACAGAAAGGGAAATTAGAGAATCCCTTCCATTTACTATAGCACCAAGAACCATAAGATACCTGGGAATAAACCTAACCAAAGAGGTAAAGGATCTGTACTCGAGGAACTACAGAACACTCATGAAAGAAATTGAAGAGGACACAAAAAGACGGAAGACCATTCCATGCTCTTGGATTGGAAGAATAAACATTGTTAAAATGTCTATACTGCCTAGAGCAATCTATACTTTTAATGCCATTCTGATCAAAATTCCACTGGTATTTTTCAAAGAGCTGGAGCAAATAATCCAGAAATTTGTATGGAATCAGAAGAGACCCTGATCACTAAGGAAATGTTGAAAAACAAAACTGGCGGCATCACGTTACCTGATTTCAAGCTTTACTACAAAGCTGTGATCACCAAGAAAGCATGGTACTGGCATAAAAACAGACACATAGACCAGTGGAACAGAGTAGGGAGCCGATATGGACCCTCAACTCTATGGTCAAACAATCTTCGACAAAACAGGAAAAAAATATACAGTGGAAAAAAGACAGTCTCTTCAATAAATGGTGCTGGGAAAACTGGACAGCTATATGTAGAAGAATGAAACACGACTATTCTCTTACACCGTACACAAAAACAAACTCAAAATGGATAAAAGACCTCAATGTGAGACAAGAATCCATCAGAATCCTAGAGGAGAACATAGGCTGTAATCTCTTCGATATCAGCCACAGCAACTTCTTTCAAGATACGTCTCCAAAGCAAAGGAAACAAAAGCGAAAATAAACTTTTGGGACTTCATCAAAATCAAAAGCTTCTGCACAGCAAAGGAAACAGTCAAGAAAACAAAGAGGCACCCACAGAATGGGAGAAGATATTTGCAAATGACAGTACAGACAAAAGGTTGATATCCAGGATCTATAAAGAACTCCTCAAACTCAACACACACAAAACAGACAATCATATCAAAAAATGGGCAGAAGATATGAACAGACACTTCTCCAATGAAGACATACAAATGGCTATCAGACACATGAAAAAATGTTCATCATCACTAGCCATCAGGGAGATTCAAATTAAAGCCACATTGAGATATCACCTTAACCAGTTAGAATGGCCAAAGCAAGACAAGAGACAACATGTGTTGGAGGGGATGTGGAAAAAGGGGAACCCTCTTACACTGTTGGTGGGAATGCAAGTTGGTGCAGCCACTTTGGAGAATAGTATGGAGATTCCTCAAGAAATTAAAAATAGAGCTTTCCTATGACCCTGCAATTGCACTACTGGGTATTTACCCCAAAGATACAGATGTAGTGAAAAGAAGGGCCATCTGTACCCCAATGTTTATAGCAGCAATGGCCACGGTCGCCAAACTGTGGAAAGAACCAAGATGCCCTTCAATGGACGAATGCATAAGGAAGATGTGGTCCATATACACTATGGAGTATTATGACTCCATCAGAAAGGATGAATACCCAACTTTTGAAGCAACATGGATGGGACTGGAAGAGATTACACTGAGTGAAATAAGTCAAGCAGAGAGAGTCAATTATTATATGGTTTCACTTACTTGTGGAGCATAAAAAATAGCATGGAGGACAAGGGGAGTTAGAGAGGAGAAGGGAGTTGGGGGAAATTGGAAGGGGAGGTGAACCATGAGAGACTATGGACTCTGAAAAACAATCTGAGGGGTTTGAAGCAGCAGGAGGTGAGAGGTTGGGGGAACTGGGTGGTGGGTATTAGAGAGGGCACAGATTGCATGGAGCACTGGGTGTGGTGCAAAAACAAGGAATACTGTTATGCTGAAAATAAAAAAAAAGAAAAAAAGAAAAAAAAAAAAGAAAGAAAACCAGCAAGAAACAGCCTAGCACCCAGGGACAGCAATAACACAGATTCACCACACTGCAGGCTCCAAAGTGCCTGGGGAAGGGCACTGCTTATGGGAATTTGAGGGGATGGCTGTATAGAGAGAGGGATTCCACCTGACCTTTCCTGAAGGAAGTCTACCAACCCCAGGGCAATGTTGCAGAGAGGTTGTCTGGGTTAAATACCTTCATTTCAACTTCCTTACATCCTGCAAGTACTTCTCATTGGTAAAATGCCCCTGGACACACCAGGGCAAGGGGAATCCCTTAATTCTAATCCTAATCTGTGCTCCCTTCTAGGGAAAACAGAGGGAATCTAGTATAGAAACCATGGGAGATACTTGAGAGGACAGTCATTAACTTCAGATTAACTGCAGAGTAGATTGAAAAGCTGTGAAATCTGCAGCAAGAACTCAAGTTAACATGGATGGGAAGGGAGGCCTATTTACAGATGACCATGTATGTCCTTCATTGAATAAATTAATGTCTATATCAATAAATAGAGACAATTTGCCCATAACCTAATAGCTATATATTGCATGCAGCCAGCTAGTAAATCTATCCAAATAGATGATTCCATTTCTATTCAGATAGATTTATATCTACAGACAGTCCTAGTCTAACAACCACATGCCATTGTCCCACACACTAAAAAGCTGGCCATCCCTGTAGTGATCCCTCCGTTCTTGGGAAACCCCTGATGCTGTATAATAAGCATACAGAGGTGGGGGAGGACACGTAACCGAGGCTCTCTCCTTTGACCAAATTTTAATCAGGCTCCTTTAATCCCTGTACTTAGCTAGACCAGATCCTGGGCTTCCCTCTCTGCCTTTGTAAAATCCAGTTTGAGCAAGAATCCTGCTCAGTCAGTTCCGCAAAAATCTCCCACCTTTGGTATCTAACCAGCTTCAACCTCTTATCATTCTGGCCCGCCTTCAGCAAAAATTCTGATGAGTTAGTCTAGCAAGAAGTTCCTTTAACCCTGGTGTTTCCTCTTAGTAATTTTCCACCTACTGTCCCATACCCAGTTCTTTGTGAATAGATCCCCACTGGAGTTTGTGGGAGTCAGAGTTGAGTCCAATCTCCCCTACAATACAACCATGCTGTAGTAGCCTCCCTTGAATAAAGTCTGTCTCGCTACCATTGATGAGGGGATGAATAATTTATTCTTTAACACACACACACCGCGCAGTGATTTTTTTTAATGATTTTATTTATTTATTTGACAGACAGAGATTACAAGTAGGCAGAGAGGCAGGCAGAGAGAGAGGGGGGAAGCAGGCTCCCTGCTGAGCCGAGAGTCCAATGCAGGGCTCAATCCCAGGACCTTGAGATCATGACCTGAGCCAAAGGCAGCGGCTTAACCCGCTGAGCCACCAAGGCGCCCCTACAATAAATAATTTTTAATTAAGAAAGACAATAAAGTCAATAGAAGTTATCTTTCTATCCAGAAAGAAAGAAATGGAGTAAAATGAACTCATTTCAACTAACTTCAAGGACAAACTAAAACATTACTTCTTATTTATGGAGATTGATTGGCTTATGTTTATATCTATGTTACATCTATCCATATTATTTGTACTTCAGAGACCTCAAATTAATTTACAAGTAAGTTTTCCAAACAAGCAATTATTGATTTGAAAAACATTCAGTAAGAAATGTGGGAATTACTAGAGACCTGTTGGAAAAGATTTAGGAAGAAGACAGAAGCAAAATGTACATAAAAGATGTCAGTGCCTTTACTAGTAACAGCTTGTAAGAAACACTTGGTTCAATGCTGAACAAGCGTGTGGGATAGGTACTTGTTTTTCCAAAGAAAATCATATACTGGTGTCCCTGGAAAGATAGTAGGTCTAACTTACGTGATTTTTAAAAAGGAAGAAATATTACAATGGCAAGATGTGGATCATTATCACTTTACAAAATAGTCCACTATTTCCAAGTTTCAATTATTAAAGGAAAAGGAGGAGATTTCCATTTAAGAATAAAATACATTTACTCAGTAATCATTGAAATGGACGAATCCGGCTTACAATCCTGCTTAGTGGTGGGGTTCCACAAAGACAGGGATTCTAAGGGAACATTATGAAAAGAAACAATCCAAACACTTAACTATGACTATGAAAAGTGATGTGAATTAGGATGCAACTAATATTGCTGAAAATTAAATTACACAATATTAGAGCACAAACAGTATGAAACCCTAATTTTCTATCTGAAACTCTGTGAGATACAAAGGAATTCAAAGATTGCCAAAATAGTCTCACCCGGCACTGGCAGATGGCAGAACCAGGAGAGGATTCAGAAATCCCAGCTTCTGTGCTCTTTTCCTTCACCTCTGTATCTCCTCTGTCTCAATGAAGTAACAAACAAGGAGCCTAATATTTTCACAGAATTTTAACTTATCCAGGAATATTCAGTTGACTTCATTCTCTCCTTTCCTACACTCTCCTATAGAAACACTGAATAAAGAAGGACTTTATTTCTTTTTGAATTAAGAAGTTTTTTGTTTTCCCCACCACTCAAACCATGGTGCCCTAAGAAGCATGTCCACATCTCATGACACCACACAGCCCACTGTCACAGCACCATTCATCCTTCCTACCCCTTGCCTGCCTTCAGCTAAAGAAGTCATTCTTGGTACAAATCAATAGTGCGTGTCCGAGATGAGAAGATCTCCCAACTCAGGCAGAGTTTCAGTGCCTTTCTGAACCATCTGTAGGAAAAAACATAGATGATAGGGTTGCAGGCTGAGTTGAAGTATTCAAACCAAATAATAATGTCAAAGATCAGTGGTGGTGTGATGAAGTTAAGAAGGCTGTCAACCAGCGTGTCAATGGTGAAGGGAAGCCAACACAAGAGGAATATCCCCACAGCGATGCCCAGAGTCTTGGCAGCTTTTCTTTCACGTTTGGAAGCCCCAGCCAGGTTTTTGCTCAAGGTGTTGATCTGTTGGGCCTGCCTTGTGGCAACCACAAAAATCTTCACATACAAGCTGATCATGATGAGGCAGGGGAAAAAGAACATAGGAAAGTTTAGCCAGCCCCAAAACTTATTGAAATAGCAGTTGGCAACTGCCAACACAAGGCATCTCTTCCAGCCACTGACTGAGTGCATTCTCTACCACATCTGTGTAGAGGAAGAAGGCAGTGTAAACTGCTGGGATCCCCCACCCTGCCAGGATGTACCTGACGGCCACCCTGACCGTGAAACTTGGAGGGATAGATCAGGGGCTCACAGATGGCACAGTGGCGGTCTATGGAAATGAAACAGAGATGGAAGATGGAGGTGAGGCAGAAGAGGGTGTCCAAGTAGGTATGCAGGTGGCAGAGGAAGTCTCCAAAGTACCAGCAGCTCTCTACTGAGCGAACGATGCTGAGGGGCATCACTAGTAGACCAGAAACATGTCAGCCAGGGCCAGGGAAAGCAGTAAGAAGTTGGTGGGAGAGTGAAGCACTTTGAAGTAGGACACAGCAAACACCACAAACAAATTTCCTAGACCGTAATCACCATGCCTAATGCACAAGCCAGGGTAGATGGCCAACCGAATGTCCAGAGGATGGATTGTCCTGGGGCAAGACCCGTTCACCTGGTAGCAGAATGTTATGGAGAGTTCTTCAGCACCTTGGATGAGGACAGCGCTCATTTATGATTTCTTCTTTTCCTCTCTCTCTGGGAACTGGCCACCTGTCCCACCCCCCAAAAAAGACATAGAGGAGAAACTGAAGAGCGGTTTGGAACCTAGTACAATTTCCTCAGGTACTGAATAAAATGTGCTCCAAAAAATCAAAGCAACATGGGATTTAAGATCTCTCAAGAGTCACTTCTCTGCTAACTCTGTTTTGTCTGACTGGGCACTTTTTGAAATTAATGTAGACTATATCTTTAAGGAAAAAGAAGAAGAATGTAAGTTAAATGTTCCCACAAAGACAAAACAGGCAATGTCACAGTAGCATTATACAATTATTGAGAGGGTGCCTCTGCCATTTTGATAATTGCACCCATTGTCAAGTGTAAAGTGAGACTTTAAGTTATAAGTCTGAACCAAAGGAAGAATTCATTCTTTGTAACAAATCATCACTTGGGGAAGGAGTAACTTCTGGCTCCTCCCTTCAAGACTTAAATAAAATGACAGTAAAATCCACAGCTTACGATTTTTAATTACATGTCACCTTTTCCTAGAAAATCATTCAAAATGCAAATAATTAAAAGAATAGAGAATGACCTGATTTCAGTTCTGCTGCTGCACAATTCTTAAAGAGAACACACATTGTTTATACATCTCTAAAGAGCTATGTGATTTGAAAAAGTATTTCTTCTATCTTAACACTAACCTGTGAAATTTTAAACAAGTTTTAATAAAATGAATTCAACATTTCTAAGCTGCTTACATAGGTAGGAATCAGAATCACTTCATCAGAAGAAGCCCTCTTATAGCAGGTGAACATAGGTATGTAGAATTCTCTCCCAGCAGCAAAGATGACAGATGTGCAATCAGGATATGATTTTATACTCCAAATAGAAACTAGTCCTCAGTGTGTATGTCACACAAATGAGGGCTAGAGGAGCACCAAGGGACCTAGTTTGCACTATTCACAAGCCTCAGTAGTTTGAGGCTCCTGCTTGGGACAGGATCACTTATCCTGCCAATTAATTAGAGATCATTAAAGACACTGGTTTTATATGTTCTTTAGTTTTATTTTTGGTAAGTTTCATATATCCCTTCTGCTTTAGGATTATTCGTGTACAATTTTTTCAACAAAATAGTTGAGAATAATTGATCATAATCCCTTTGGTTTTTGACCTCCACATTGGATTCATCATTTTTTTTTTTTTTTTAGCTCTTATGTTTATCTTCGTTAGAGAAATCACAGTAGATGAAAAAGTGCCCTGAACACAGCAGTTAGATTCTGGTTCTGTTACTGCCTACGTCATGATTTATACCCTTCATCCCTCTCTCTCCTAATTGGTAAGAATACCTATAATTAGACTTACATGTCCCTACTTCACATGGATATGGAAAATAATATATTCAACCATATTCTGCACTCTCTGATTCTTGGTACCAAACCTCCAGAGGATGAAATGCCTCTTTATGGCCTTAGAGAGATCATTACACAATATAAGTCAAAATGACGTTGCAAAAATGACATAATGCTAAAGGTGACAAGAGATTACATCTGCCAGCAGAGTCTTTCATAGAAGGTGTAGAGGTCAAAAAGAATGAAGGAAAGAAAATGGAGAAAAAAAAAGAAGGAAGTTGGCAGGCATCTCTACCTTCTCTACAAAGCCTAGGCTAACCTCAGTAGTGATTGCTGGAAATTTGCCTCGTACCAAGTCCATGTTCACGGAAACAGATTTCTGACTCCAGAACTTGATAATCAGACCAGGAAGGATCCTGCGTTACCACAAACCATGACACCCTTCAGTTTATAAGACATAGTCCAGGGGCGCCTGGGTGGCTCAGTGGGTTAAAGCCTCTGCTTTCGGCTCAGGTCATGATCCCAGGGTCCTGGGATCGAGCCCCACATCGGGCTCTCTGCTCAGCAGGGAGCCTGCTTCTTCCTCTCTCTCTGCCTCTCTACTTGTGATCTCTGTCTGTCAAATAAATAAATAAAATCTTTAAAAAAAAAAGACATAGTCCATCTGCGATCAGCCAGGAAGTCTTACAGTTCTAAGTTTATGTGACCAAGAGTGTGTGAAAAATAGGAACAAATCCCTTACAAATAAAATAAGGCCTGAAGGAGGAAATTCTCTCTTAAAAAAAAAAAGTTTTGTGCTTTTTTGTTTGTTTGGGGGGATGTATTACATCAAATCTGAAATGCAATATGCAATCACAAGTCTATTTGGAGATACAGAATTTAAAAAGACTATTTCTAGTTTTGTGATCCCTAGATCAGAGATTACCTAATTCTCTGCACCCAGTTTTCTCATCCATTAATTGAGTATAATACACTACCTACACCAGAGTTTTATCATGACGATGAATGAATGTTAAGAACAGTTCCTGTCACAGAGTAAGCAGAATTGGACAGACAAGAGTGTGAGTGGATATTGGTTCAGCCCCTGTGTCAACCCTCCCAAGTTAGGGCTCTTGTCCCCTCTTCCACTCACTTTCAGAAATACATTCCAGTTACATAACAGCTAGGAGCAAAAGTCATTGGCGTCTAGAGCCTCTAGGTTTTCTTGCTTATCTCAGGACTCAGTGATGTTCCTTTCCACCAGCTTTCCCCAAAGGGCTATTTATTTTAAGACATAGGAAATAAGGGTAAGTGAAATGTTTATGAGATAGTCAAAGTGTTGTTTAGATTTAGGATTTTAACAATTAGTCTTGCTATTTTAATATCGCTAAAGTCACTATTCTAGGCCACAAGACAGGAATATTAGTGTTTTCCTGCCTAAGCAATGTCAGACTCCCTTGAAATAAACTATGAATTTTGGTCCAGTAGAGAGAAAGGTGACTAGGCAACATTCTAAAAAAAAAAAAAAAAAAAAAAAATCTAACCAATAATCTCCAAGGAACGTGTAAATCTATAGCAATGTTAGGGACAAGGAGTTAGTAAGTGTTTAAGAATTGCCTCTGCTCGTTTTTGTAGTCTAAAACAGCAATCACTTTTGATGACTAAGGTCTGAGGAAGTGAGGGCTTTCTTTTCTTTTATTTCCTTTTCCTTTCCTTTCTTTTCTTTTTTTTAACAGAAAGAATTGTAAAAAAAAATTCCCTTGAAGATAAATAAATATATAAGCAATTATTTTAAGGAGTATAAATTTTCCAGTTTTTAGTAGCCCCTCTGTAATCCATAGACCAATTAAACGCATATGAAAGGAAAAACTTAGGTAGCAGTAGATGAGGTAAAAACCATGGGATTTATCAAGAGATAGACCTGGCTTTGAATCTTATAATATTGGAGAAGTTGCATAATCTCTTAAAGGAACTGGGGTTTGAGCTAGAGGTTATAGGGAATGCTAAGATTAGATATTTCAGTGGTTGGAAATGGCTCCCTTGTTCAATCTGATGACACATTGCTTTGACAGTTTTCCCTATACCCCAAGCTGGGCAAAAATTTCCTCCTCCATATTCCCATAGCTTATTGTGCCTGGCTCTATCACAGAACATATTACCATGTTGGGTAATTAAGTGGCTATGTCTCTCCTATTAGACCGTAACTCCCTTGAAGCCAGGATTTCAGTTTTATTCATCTCTGAACCACAAACACTCAAAGCAGCCCCTGGCACATAGTAGATGCTCAGTACATGTTTATTGAACTGAGTGGTTTTCAATACAGAGAGCACGGTGTCCATGGCAGCCATCGTCCTCCTGAGATAATGGCTGCTCTAGTCAACCTAGATACCTTCTGGAAAGAACATTGGATTTGGAATAATAATGGAATGATTCACTTTTCCTAGGACTAGCCACCTCCCACTAGGGAAGAGCTTGTGGTGGTGTTTTGAGTAATAATTGAGCTGATGTTCACGGGCATATTTTGTACATGACAGAAGTTCTTTATGAAGGTAAGGAGTGATTATGATTGCAACAGAAGCTTCCACTTGCTCTTTCATTTCTCCTCTGTTTAGCTATGCTTTTAGTGGGCAAAAGAAAATGCTGGCCTGCAAAAAGGACCTGTGGCCTCAGATCCGAGTTCCTTGATATTGTCGCATGTTTTATGCTATTCTGAGATCAAACGACAAAATGAGTTATGTACTGAGTGAAGGGCTGCCCTTCCTGTTCAGTCCCTAGGTTCTAGCAGTTCAACCACCTTGTTGAATCTCTTAAAGAGGAAGGAAGACTCATCACGGAAAGCCGATGGTAAAACGTTCCTGCCACCCTGCAGTGCTCTATTACCCCATCAGGTGCAGGAAGGAGGTCTCGCTCAGCCTAAAGCCTGAGTTGAAACTCCTCCTGCTGCTTTGATTCTTCAAACAGAAGGAGTACCCTAGCCTCTGGCATGTTGCCTTCAGGATTAGGGGCAGAGGATATAGCCTCCTGCAGGACTGTATTCCTGCAACCATTAAAGAATAAACCAATACTCCACTAAGCATCTCAAAACCCAATTTTGATTTCAAATCCTGTCCTTTGATAATAATAATAATAATTTGCTGAAACATCTCAGGACCTAAATATGCTATATTCAAATGACCAAATAATAAATACAGTCCTCAGGAGACACTTTTTAAAAAATATCTATTTATTTGAGAGAGAGTGAGAAAGAGAGCACACAAGCAGGGAGAAGGGCAGAGAGAGGGGGAAGCAGACTCCCCGCTGAGCAGGGAACCTGATGTGGGGCTCCATCCCAGGATCCAGGGACCATGACCCAAGCCCAAGGCAGATGCCCAGTCAACTGAACCACCCAGGTGCCCCACTGGAGCTTCTTAATATTCAACAGAACATGTAGATCCAGAGAGTACTGGAAATTCTCAACCTGATAGAGATATTATTAAATGTGTTTTGGAGTAATGAGTCACTCCCAATAAATAGTTTACAGTGAGGATAGAGTCAAAAAAGCAAAAACGTTCCCAATAGCATTTAAGATTTACATATTTGTGTGTATATATATGTATATATGTATATATTATATTACATATATTTATTATGTATTATATGAGTATATTAATATATTTATATAATTTATGCATAACTATACAAAATTATATAAACAATTTTATACATAATTATATAAAGTGTATAAATTATATAATTACATATAATTATTATATGTATTATATGATAATATTATGTATAATTATATTAAAATTTATATAAATATATATATAAACATTAGAAACCTCTAGGGTTAAGATGTCTTGCCTGGATGTGTGATCATTTGGCCAGATCATAGAATGGAGGGGTTTGCTTAACCAAATATTCTGATATTACTATAAGAATTATTGTAATAAAATGCACTTAACATTAAAACCTCTGCTAATGGTAACAAGTTTTCCCTTTTCAACTTATCAGTGTCTGAAGGTTATCATTCTGAAATGCAACCTTCCTTCCTGCAAAAGTAGGCCAAGTTATAAATAAAATGCATCAGCTGCATATAAACAGTTCTAAGTTTGCAGATATATTCTACTTGGCTGGAAGAGTCCTTCTATTGAATATCTGCATTTGAGAAATTTCCCAATCTGCCATTACAAGATAGTGAGCAATATTTCTATATGACCAAATCGTTCTATGAAGCACTTCCACTAGTGAGTCACTAGGAAAGGGAAGGGGAGATCTTATTTCTATTCTCAGGAAGCTCACTCTATGAGCATGAAAGCTTCATTTTAAAGGTTGCAAATGTTTCTGAGTCAGTAAGTCATTTTCCTCTAAGCACCTCTATTGGCCCTGTCCCCACGTTCCCTAATAGAATATTGTACACATATGACCAAAGAGAACAGGAATTAAATTCAGATCCCTTTCTTCTTTATAAGTAGGCTCTTTCTTCCATCTTCTCTCCCACTTGAGAAGGAGCCCCCACTTGTCTAACCTTATAATTATTTATTTCTGTGAATTTGAGTAATTCTCATTTTCTTCAGAGTTTTTTTTTCTGTTATCCAGTGAACATGTTCAAAGATTTTTATGGAAATGGAACCATACCAGACACTGTGGGATACAAAAATAGAAAATAGAAAGGTACAGCGTCATACAAAAGAAGCTTCTAGTCCAGTGAGGAACCAACACACCTGTGTACTTTCAACTCTGTTACAAAGCTGGAATCAGAGAAACAGGTTTGGGGTGTGGTAGGGTGCCCATAGAGGGAGGATGCTGGATACGTTGAGTTTGAGATCTTGATGGAGCATTCAGAAAGATACTTCATTGGTAATAAGAAATGAGGGACTCAAGTTTGGAAGAAATGATATAGCTGGAAATAAATATATTTGAAAGAAGTCTACATAGATGTGAATATTGAGGCTGTGCGCTTAGCTAAGGTTAAAGCGGGACTTCTCAACCACGGAACTGTTGAAGTTTGGGGCCAGATAACCTTTTTTTGTGGGGGCTGCTCTGTGCATTGTAGACAGCTGAGCCGTATTCCTCAGCTCTACCTTCTAGATGTCCGTAGCACTTCCTCCCTGACTGTGAAAACCAAAAATGTCTCCTGACATTGCCAAAGGTCCACAAGGGGTAAATCTGTCCCTGGTGGAGAAGAACCACCAAATTAGAGAGACAGGGTGATGGTGTGAAGGGTGAAAAGAAGATTGTAAAGGACAAAATAAGTTTATGGGGTAGAAAGAAGAGAAAGAAAGAGACATGAAGAGACATTTGAGGCAGTAAGTATTATCCTAGGACTCTGGGGTAGGGCAGGAACTTCAGTTTGTGAATGAAGATCGAGCTTGGTGAATAATTAGTATGTACACACAGACACTCAAAGAGGTGGAAATACCACCTATATGTTTATACCCATGTTCTCTCCCAATATATAATGTATATATATATACATTATATATTGGGAGAATGAAAAAAATATATTCCTAAACTCTTTCTTTATTCATTCTTCTTATTCAAAAAAACTTTAATCAAAATATCACAAAACTCACATCAATCCTTTTTGAAAGAGGTTTAAGTCAAAACCACCACCACCAACCACCAAAAAAAAAAAAAAAAGAAAGAAAGAAAGTAGCTGCGCCTGTCTGCTTCCTTCTCCCCTTCACATTCACATCACGCACATGCTCAATAATCTAGGTTCCCAGTGTACTCAAGCTCACTCTCCCACTCCTCTAAGATATAACAATAATCTTAAGAAAGACTTAGATTAACCCAGCGTGGCTGCCAGTGAGTGTGAAGATCAAATAACTGTGTCTCCTCCTCTGATGTTTACAAGAAAAAAAGAGGATCCCCATTTGATTTAAAACAAAAGGATGAAATTCCAAATCCTTTGTAAATTCAGGAATCAACAGAGAGTTTCTTTTTATTGGAGATGCCTTCCCAGAACCCCAGAAATGGACCAATTTGGTAGCTCTGGTACACCCAGAAAGCTAGATCTATTCCTCCTGTTTAGGTGTCCAACACCAACACGAAGACTATCTTTATCCAGCAAGTCCATGACCCTCCCTTTGGGGGAAAGAGCATCCAAGATTCCCTGACCAAAAAATAATTTTGGAGAATGGAGAACATTGACTAAGCATCTGCAGGAAATAGGTTTAGGGTGGAAGAGTCAGGCTGGAAGATGGTTCCCGTGACAATCATCCTCAAAGCCTTGCGAAACCGGGGATAAAACATACTGTATATAATGGGATTGAAAGTGGAATTGAAATAACCCAGCCAGAGGAAGGCATTGTATAAATCTTCAGGAGTTGTAAAATTAATGAAAGGGTCTGTGATCGTCAAGACAAAAAAGGGCAGCCAGCACAGTACAAACACTCCCATGACTATGCTTAAAGTCTTGGTGGCCTTGCTTTCTTTCTTGGATGATACTTTCATTTTGCTTTCTGACCCTGCCTGTTTCCTGGTAGGACCCATGCCAATTTGCCTAGCATGCTTCCTAGCTACTGTGAAAATGTGTACGTAAATCCCCACCATTACAGTCCCAGGGAGAAAAAGGCTATAAAGGAGGCCAGCACCCCCCAGAGCTTGTTAAATATCAATACACACAAACCTGTACAGTCAATGGCTGCAACAAAGTCTTCTGCACCAATTATGTTGAACTCTGAGAATACCAGGCCAAAGGCAAAAAAGATGGGGATGGACCAACTGATGAACAGAAAGACCTCTATCACAGGGATGGTAATTTTGGTGACATAATGCAAAGGGTCACAGACAGCATAGTAGCGGTCCACAGAGATGAAGCAGAGGTGAAAGATAGACGTGGTACAGAGCATGATGTCACAGCAGCTGTGGACTTTGCAAAAGAGGTCTCCAAAATACCAGCAGGACTCGATGGACCTGACCATACTGAAAGGCATGACCACACAGCTCAACAAAAAGTCCGTGGTGGCCATGGAGAGGATCAGGAAATTGGTTGGGGACTGGAGCTGCTTGAAGTGGGCAATGGAAATGATCACAGCCAGGTTGCCCATCATGGTCATCACTATAGCACCAATCATGACAATGTACATGGTACACACACTCAACACAGACCTCACATTTCTAGGGCATGAGTTGTTGACCAAAGCAAAGCAAAATTGTACTTCTGGAGGGTTCCAAAGATCAGGTGAATTCATCGTCTTTGTCCTGTGGATACTATTAGTCTTTTCCAAAAATACTATGTTTCTCTCCATTCTATAAAAGAAAGAGGAAAAATAATGAAAATTGTTTTTGGACAAATTTTCTGAAAGGCCCAGCTAGCTGCAATTCTAATCCCCAGTTGAACTCCCTATCTACCAGGAGCATTGCTTCCTAAATTTTAATGTACACAGGAATCCCCTAGGGATCGTTTCAAAACATAGATTCTGATTCTGGGATGGAGGTTGAGATTCTGCATTTCTCACTGGCTCTCTGGAGATGCCTCTACTATTAGTCTAAAGACTGTCCCTTAACTCGGAAGGAACTAAAGACAACGAAATGAATATTGTCACCCAACGTCTAAGTAACCCAGTTATAACCACCTAAGCAACCTAGGTAAATGCCCATGTTCTGGTTGCACTAATATGCAGCCCTTACTCGGGATTCTAAATCTAGAGACAGATCAAGAATCCCCTCAGGAGTAACCAGGACCTATGGAACTATTATTCAGTGTTTAGCTCAAACAATAATTACAGTCTAAAGATTGTGCTTTTTTTCATTCCTTAATTTCTCTTGTGGGTATTTGCATATGCTTTGAATCCTGTTGCTTGTTATGTCCTATTCAATTTAAGAAACATTTCTCTTTCCAATGTGAACAATATGGTTTTTTGCATTTAGGGCAATTAATGATAAACTGAAAATGTGCTAAAGCCTACCAAATTATATGCATGAGTAATCTCTGAAAAAAAGGAGGAGGAAATACTGAAATGAAAGATTCTGTAAATCTCATGGGTTATCTCCTTTCATATAGCAACTGCATCCATGAATTCAAATTTAAGTTGAGGTCTCCCGTCCACAGATTGCAAGGCTTCTATTGGTAACAAATTTGACACACAAGGGTGCTCATGGTTTAAACTGACACTTTACATAATTTATGCTGTTGCCCTGAAAATGGAGAATAATGAGACTGACTTACTCAGAGTAGGACTGAGGTTTGATTTGTTTTTCCGGGGACAAGACTGGATGTATGACTCTGATGACCAACGACGAGCATTACTGAGATCTAAAGCCAGGTTGGAGAAATGGACTTTGGCCTGAGAAGAATACATTAAATGAGAATATAAGTACCTTTGAAAATGATTTACCATATTTGCTACTATAGCTCAGCAATTTTTTCTATTGTGTATTATTTGACATTTTAACATTACGGCACATTTTATTTGGATTTAATAATTTAACTTCTCAGGTTAGCATTTTTCTTTACATGGGTTTTAATTGTGCCAATCAAATAGTATGCAATGGAGTTGAACTTGAGAAACCAAAACACAGAGAAGTAAGAGGTAAAAAGGATGAAGACTTATTCCAGTCCTTTTTAGACTAGATTATCAACTTTGGAACAAACATTACAAATTATCTGATCACTTATCACTTAAGCCATAAAATACTAAATATTTTGAAGTCTTTTTTTTTTTATTAAGATGGTGTCTTTTTTTTTTTTTTACAAATTTATTTATTTATTTATTTGACAGAGATCACAAGTAGGCAGAGAGGTAGGCGGGGGGGGGGGGGGGGGGGGGGGGGGTGGGGGGGGGGGGGGGGGGGGGGGGGGGGGGGGGGGGGGGGGGGGGGGTGGGGGGGGGGGGGGGGGGGGGGGGGGGTGGGGGGGGGGGGGGGGGGGGGGGGGGGGGGGGGGGGGGGGGGGGGGGGGGGGGGGGGGGGGGGGGGGGGGGGGGGGGGGCGTGCGGGAAGCAGGCTCCCTGCTGAGCAGAGAGCCCGAGGCAGGGCTCAATCCCAGGACCCTGAGATCATGACCTGAGCCAAAGGCAGAGGCTTAGCCCACTGAGCCACCCAGCGTCCCTGAATATATTGAAGTCTTAAATACCAAATTAACTCCTTAATAATTAACTTTATTCTGCTTTTTATTTTCTTTCTTTTGTGAATTTAAAGTTTTTTCTTTAATTCTTTTAAAAATTATCTTTATAGGTAGCTAACAAGTACCACAAAATTAATCATTTGTCACTGTCTTTCCATAAACACAGCATTCCTTGTACAAAATGTATACTCTTCAATAGTTCATGGTATAATTTGGGGAGTTTGAAGTTTTATTTTTGAAATCTTAATGCTTAAAAGATTGCTATAACTTAAACTCTTGGGTTTGTAAAGTGAATGTCGTTTATTTCCTCTTACTTATCTTGTGTGGGAGGAAAGAAGGTATGAAACAGCTTCCTGAACTTAATCTCAAGTTTCTGACCCAAGGTTATCTCTATCAGGGAAGCCTTTAAACATTTAAGTGTTAGAGCAGACAAAAGAGTAAGCCACACATTTACTTAAAAAGTTACTACATGAATGAATTGTGAAGGTAATGTCAAGGTAATAATACTTTAAGCCTCTACCTGTAAGTTCTTGGCCCCAAATTACAAAAGCAATGTGGCTGCTGGTCTCCTGCTTCCTTAAACAGGAAAGTGTCATGAAATCAAGCTCATTGAGGGTTTTGTTTTTTATTTAAGAACATAGCAGAATAGGTTCCTTCACTTTGAAGATGCACTTCCAAAAAAGATACAATAATTTTAATACAATAATTTTAAACAAAGTTAAACCCACTATGACATCTCACTTTTATCCGAAATATTATTGTTATACCTTTTTTTTTTTATTATTATTTTTAACCAATAACATTTCCAGGGGCCGAATGAGCGACAACATTGTAAACAATCACAGGAGGCAAGCATAGGAAATTATTAGTCATTTTTGCTGGGAGGTAATAAGAAACACTTGCAAACAACTCTGGAGAGAGGAAGAATTGCATTGTCTTTAATTTCAAACTTAATTCTTTAAGGAGAAAGATAACATAAAGACATAAAGGACTCTGAAGAATTATTTCCTTAGAATTGCAAAGAAAAATGAAAAAGGACCCACATAATAATTTCTGTTAAACATCAAATACCTAAAATTCTATTAATATATATGTATTTCCCATATAATAGGACAATATCCGTCAAGCTCAATAATGTATTATAAGTAAAGTGGAAATTTTAGCAAAGGACATATCATACCTGCTTCATCAGGCATGATTTTTCTTCCCTTTGTTGGTGACAAGCTCAGCCGGTTTACCTCTGAGACTATTTCTGTGGGGGGAAAAGGCTATTATCTTCTTTTGATGTGTCTCACTCATCAAATAGTTTCTTAGGTAAGGGAACTTCCTTGTGAAGTAGATTTCAGAAAGTACTGCTATGGGTCCTCCTATCATTGCTTCTTTAGAATTTCCATGATTTAAAAAAAATTATCCAGATTTATTTTTTAGATCAGTATTTTAGGTTTGGTTCCTTTCAACATGCAAAAAACAAAACAAGGATAAATGCGTCTCATCTTTTTCTTCTTTAATATATTCTTCTCTGGCTTACCAGAATTTGTCTAAAGAGATCATTTGGAGCTGAAATCTTAGAGAGATGAATGGTCTGTTGTGCTAAGGTTTCTTACCATGCAACTGGGCATTGCGCTTCACCGGCTCTCCTCTTTGCTGATATTCGACCAGAAAAGGCACGAAGGCCCAAGCTCTTACAAACAGACTCTTGCAGATTAGCTGTCGTCAGTACATATACACAGAATATGCCTCCTGAGGCTGCATTTCCTACTTGGTCCTGCATTGGACAGGTGTGTCCTGTAACAACATTCAGTGTGCTGCCCGAGAAGTGATTACAGCAGGTCACCGGAGAATTGGCTCTGGGAGGGTGAATCCGTTCGTGTGACTATCCCTTTGACCTCACAGAAGGCCAAAGTGGAGAAAATGAAAGGAAGGGAGGAAAGGGGCAAGTGAGGATAAGGAAAGAAGGAAGAGTAAGGAAGGTGAAAACTTAGTTAAAATTCAAAAAGTGCTCACTCCACTTTTTACCAAATGATAGACATTTTAAAACACTTTAATCCCAGGGCACCTGGGTGGCAGTCGGTTAAGCCCCCGACTCATGGTTTCAGCTAAGGTCATGATCTTAGGGTCCTGGGATTCAGCCCTGCTTGGGCTCTGTGCTCAGCGGGAAGCCTGCTTGAGAGTCTCTCTCTCTCTCTCTCCCTGCCCCTCCCACTCATGCTTGCTGCTCCCTCCTCTAAAATAATCAACAAAATCTTTAGAAAAATAAATAAGTAAAATAAATGCACAACGGACCACATCACTTAAAAGGAAAAAAAATTAAATACTTTAATCCCTAGTGAAAATTTGATTTATTTGTATCTTTTCCTTTTGCTGCCCTGCACAGTTCAGTGATATTCACACTGCAGTAAAGTCCATCATTTTCCAAATGAAGGTCTCAGCCAGACAAAAAGCACTAAGAACCATGTTTCAAACCAACCAAATGGAAAGTGAAAACTGCTGTCACCACGTGGGTGTTTTCATGAGCCCTGAGGGAAAGTGTTTCTATTAGTGTACTACAGTTCTAAACAGCAAGCTTCAAGTTGTTTACATTGATAACTTTGTCATCCATCAAGGACACAAACCTGTTATATGTCAATGCTCAATGCTTTAGACAACATCAGAGATTCAGTATTTATAAAAAAAAAAAAAATAGAATCAAATTATTTGATTTAAGCTAACTAGTAAAATCCAAACTTTATTTTGTCCTCTGAGGATTTTTCTTTATACAATGAAAAGCCTCAGTGAATGGGGATGGTTAGAAGATGTTGGGTTTTCTTTTTATGCTCATCTGGGTTTACAAAACTTTTCCTTCCAAACTGCTTCCTAGACAGAGCACTAGTAACATCATAGTATATTTTTATGAATTTTCGTTGCATCAGGCAGGGTCTAGTCAGAAAAGTAAAAAGGGAAATTATTATTTTAACTGAAAGAAATTCGTTATGAAACTGTTTTAAGAGAGACTGGAGGACTTGCGACCCATTAATGGCTTTGTTTGTCCAGGCCCAAGCTGAGGCTCAAATGTATGAAAATAACTCCTCAGGGAGCTTCTGACATGATAGCACAGAGAGAGACTTGGCTGGTGCAGTCAGGTTCTGAGCTGTCTGACCCATCATCACAGCTCTCCGGGGGCTCCGCTGGGGCCAAGAAGACGACTGGAACACCAGGACTTGGTTTTTACGGAGAGAACTTAGTTTGCCAAAGGAAAAACAATGGCATCCTTTTGATCTTAGGAAGATCTTTTCTGTCCTTGGCATTCATTTACCAGAGAACCCCTCTCAGCTGCTCATCCCCAAGATGTGAAGTAGTATAGGATAAGTATAAATACGAATAAAGTCAAAGAAATAAGAATGAAGTGACATAGAGTAAAATAAAGACCACACAATAAGTAAAAAAGAAAGGACGAGAGGAGAGAAGGAAGGCGAGAGGAGAGAAGGAAGGACGAGAGGAGAGAAGGAAGAACGAGAGGAGAGAAGGAAGGAAGGAGAAACCAACGAGCTTAAGGTACTTGAAACTGCACATTTGAATTTTCAATAGGATTTTCTTTGTTCACCAAAGAACTAATAGATCTAAATTAAACGAAAAATAGTTTCAGGTTAGGTATATTATACTTGAAAAGCTTTGCAAAATATCTGGTCATCTCTCCTTATGTTTCCTTTTCCCCTCTAGGGTTCAAATTTCTAGAGGACAGGGTTTAATTCCAGTTTATCACTGTGTTCTGTTCTGTACCTCTCCGGGTAGCATGGTCACTATGCTCCGTACTCAATCACAGAAGGAGAAGTGAAGGGATACAACGGAATCACTGCGATGCAGTAAAATGAATATCAAAAACCAAACAACTGAAGTATTTACTGATAATGGCAATGAATGTACATGTGCTTGCATGGATATTTAAGTTATGATATTTCCAAATAATGGGTATTTTACAGCCTTTTTGAAAAATTGTGCAAAACCTTTTCCTGATATAGAATGAACCCGTAAGAGGTGTATTAAGTGAAATAACCAAGAGGCAGAACAACATTAATAGGTATTTTGCCATTTTTTTTAAAGTGTGAGAGAACAGAATGTGCATATATGATTGTTTGTGTATGTCTAGAAAGACATGTAGGAAGGTGGTTGCCTCTAAAATGGACGTGTATAAGACAAAAGAATGAAGACTAGAGGGAAATTTTTTTATAGTCTATAGACCTTGATTCCTTTTCCTTTTTTTCATATGCCTGCACTCCTTTAAAAAAATTAGAAATATTCTTAAATAAGTTTTCTTTATCTTATTTTTCTTTATGCTATCCAAATGTATTAATAAAAATTTAGCTAGCTTTAGCAGAATTTAAAAACCGTTATAACTCAGGCTCATGAAGGCTCTGAATTAGAGAAATGCAGTCATTCAAATCCATAGTATTAACATAGTTTATGTTCAGTTTAAAGGAATCTTTGTATATTTGTCATTTTCAGTATTTGTAGTATTTAAGTGATTAGCAAATTAAGGCACTTATCACCATAGCTTTCTGATTCCCACTTAAAATATGTTATCAATTTTCTTTCTGTTTTACAATTCTTAATAAATCTTTTATTGTGGTACAACACACCCAGTAAGTACACAAATCAAGCATATAGCTTATGAGATTTTAAGTACGTATAGATCTGTACAGCCATAATCCGGAAGAGACATAGACTATTTCCAGGATGCAGATGATTCCTTCTTGCCCCTTTCCAGTTATACCTCTCCCCAAGGACAAACCAAGTGGAAGGAGAGGGTGAGTTGCCCCCAGATAGGGCAAACAGAGGAATGAGTTACTGGGGGCCAGTGATGCCTTCAGAGTGGGAACCCCAGGAGAATGACTAAATGTGAAATACAAGATAAGGCCAACTTGGACGTGGACAGACTTGATATCTTTGGTGAGAATTTCAAAACCTTATCTCAAACAATGAAAAGCTACATTCACCATGTGTCTAGCAGGAAACAGATGGTATGGTCAGTCTGGGTGACTGATGAGAGTTTAATAAAGGGCTTATATACAAAGACGTGGGCAGCATTAAGAAAACCAGCAAGAAACAGCCTAGCACCCTGGGACAGCAATAACACAGAGTCACCACCCTGCAGGGCCCGAAGTGCCTGGGGAAGGGCACTGGTTATGGGAATTTGAGGGATGGCTGTATAGAGAGAGGGATTCCACCTGACCTTTCCTGAAGGAAGTCCACCCACCCCAGGGCAATGTGGTAGAGAGGTTGTCTGGGTTAAATACCTTCATTTCAACTTCCTTACATCCTGCAAGTACTTCTCATTGGTAAAATGCCCATGGACACCAGGGGCAAGAAAATTCCTTAATTCTTTTTTTTTAATTTTTTAATTTATTTTAATAAATATATAATGTATTTTTATCCCCAGTGGTACAGGTCTGTGAATCGCCAGGTTTACACACTTCACAGCGCTCACCATAGCACATACCCTCCCCAATGTCCATAACCCCCACCCCCCTCTCCCAACCCCCCCCCCCCCCAACCCTCAGTTTGTTTTGTGACATTAAGAGTCACTTATGGTTTGTCTCCCTCCTGATCCCATCTTGTTTCATTTTTTCTTCTCCTACCCGCCTAACCCCCCATGTTACATCTCCACTTCCTCATATCAGGGAGATCATATGATAGTTGTATTTCTCTGATTGACTTATTTCGCTAAGCATGATACCCTCTACTTCCATCCATGTCATCGTAAATGGCAGATTTCATTTCTTTTGATCGCTGCATAGTATTCCATTGTGTATATATACCACATCTTCTTTATCCATTCATCTGTTGATGGACATCTAGGTTCTTTCCATAGTTTGGCTATTGTAGACATTGCTGCTATAAACATTCGGGTGCACGTGCCCCTTCGGATCACTACGTTTGTATCTTTAGGGTAAATACCCAGTAGTGCGATTGCTGGGTCATAGGGTAGTTTCTATTTTCAACATTTTGAGGAACCTCCATGCTGTTTTCCAGAGTGGTCGCACCAGCTTGCATTCCCACCAACAGTGTAGGAGGGTTCCCCTTTCTCCGCATCCTCGCCAGCATCTGTCATTTCCTGACTTGTTAATTTTAGCCATTCTGACTGGTGTGAGGTGATATCTCATTGTGGTTTTGATTTGTATTTCCCTGATGCCTAGTGATGTGGAGCACTTTTTCTTGTGTCTGTTGGCCATCTGGATGTCGTCTTTGCAGAAATGTCTGTTCATGTCCTCTGCCCATTTCTTGATTGGATTTTTGTTCTTTGGGTGTTGAGTTTGCTAAGTTCTTTATAGATTTTGGACACTAGCCCTTTATCTGATATCATTTGCAAATATCTTCTCACATTCTGTCATTTGTCTTTGGTTTTGTTAACTGTTTCCTTTGCTGTGCAAAAGCTTTTGATCTTGATGAAATCCCAATAGTTCCTCTTTGCCCTTGCTTCCCTTGTCTTTGGCAATGTTCCTAGGAAGACATTGCTGTGGCTGAGGTTGAAGAGGTTGCTGCCTGTGTTCTCCACAAGGATTTTGATGGATTCCTTTCTCACATTGAGGTCTTTCATCCATTTTGAGTCTATTTTCGTGTGTGGTGTAAAGAAATGGTCCAATTTCATTTTTCTGCATGTGGCCGTCCAATTTTCCCAACACCATTTATTGAAGAGGCTGTCTTTTTTCCATTAGACATTCTTTCCTGCTTTGTCGAAAATTAGTTGACCATAGAGTTGAGGGTCTATTTCTGGGCTCTCTATTCTGTTCCATCGATCTATGTGTCTGTTTTTTTGCCAGTACCATGCTGTCTTGATGATGACAGCTTTGTAATGAGCTTGAAGTCCGGAATTGTGATGCCACCAACTTTGGCTTTCTTTTTCAGTATTCCTTTGGCTATTCGAGGTCTTTTCTGGTTCCATATAGATTTTGGATTATTTGTTCCATTTCTTTGAAAAAAATGGGTGGGATTTTGATAGGAATTGCATTAAATGTTTAGATTGCTTTAGGTAGCATAGACATTTTCACAATATTTGTTCTTCCAATCCAGGAGCATGGAACATTTTTCCATTTCTTTGTGTCTTCCTCAATTTCTTTCATGAGTACTTTATAGTTTTGAGTATAGATTTTTGGCCTCTTTGTAGGTTTATCCTAGGTATCTTATGGTTTTGGGTGCAATTGTAAATGGGATTGACTCCTTAATTTCTCTTTCTTCTGTCTTGTTGCTGTAGAGAAATGCAACTGATTTCTGTGCATTGATTTTATATCCTGACACTTTGCTGAATTCCTGTATAAGTTCTAGCAGTTTTGGAGTGGAGTCTTTTGGGTTTTCCACATATAGTATCATCATCTGCAAAGAGTGATAGTTTGACTTCTTCTTTGCCGATTTGGATGCCTTTAATTTCTTTTTGTTGTCTGATTGCTGAGGCTAGGACTTCTAGTACTATGTTGAATAGCAGTAGTGATAATGGACATCCCTGCCGTGTTCCTGACCTTAGTGGAAAAGCTTTCAGTTTTTCTCCATTGAGAATGTTATTTGCAGTGGGTTTTTTCATGGATGGCTTTGATAATATTGAGGTATGTGCCCTCAATCCCTACACTTTGAAGAGTTTTGATCAGAAAGGGATGCTGTACTTTGTCAAATGCTTTTTCAGCATCTATTGAGAGCATATATGGTTCTTGTTCTTTCTTTTATTAATGTGTTGTATCACATTGATTGATTTGTGGATGTTGAACCAACTTTGCAGCCCTGGAATAAATCCCACTTGGTCGTGGTGAATAATGTGCCATTGAGTCCTATTGGCTAGAATTTGGTAAGAATTTTCGCATCTGTGTTCATCAAGGATTGGTCTGTAATCTCTTTTTTGATGGGATCCTTGTCTGGTTTTGGGATCAAGGTGATGCTGGCCTCATAAAATGAGTTTGGAAGTTTTCCTTCCATTTATATTTTTTGGAACAGTTTCAGGAGAATAGGAATTAGTTTCTTCTTTAAATGTTTGGTAGAATTCCCCCAGAAGCTGTCTGGCCCTGGGCTTTTGCTTGTTTGGAGATTTTTGATGACTGTTTCAATCTCCTTACTGGTTATGGGTCTGTTCAGGTTTTCTATATCTTCCTGGTTCAGTTGTGGTAGTTTTTATATGTCTCTAGGAATGCATCCATTTCTTCCAGATTGTCAATTTGTTGGTGTAGAGTTGGTCATAGTATGTTCTTATAATTGTTTGTATTTCTTTGCTGTTAGATGTGATCTCTCCTCTTTCATTCATGATTTATTTATTTGGGTCCTTTCTCTTTTCTTTTTGATAAGTCTAGACAGGGGTTTGTCAATCTTATTAATTCTTTCAAAGAACCAGCTCCTAGTTTCATTGATTTGATCTATTGTTTTTTTGGTTTCTATTTCATTGATTTCTGCTCTGATCTTTATGATTTCTCTTCTCCTGCTGGGTTTAGGCTTTCTTTGTTGTTTTTTTCTCCAGCTCCTTTAGTTGTGGTTAGGTTGTGTATTTGAAACCTTTCTTGTTTCTTGAGAAATGCTTGTAACACTATATATTTTCCTCTCAGGACTGCCTTTGCTGTGTCCCACAGATTTTGAACCGTTGTGTTTTCATTATCATTTGTTTCCATAAATTTTTTTCAATTCTTCTTTAATTTCCTGGTTGACCCATTCATTCTTTAGAAGGATGCTGTTTAGTCTCCATGCATTTGCGTTCTTTCCAAATTTCCTCTTGTGATTGAGTTCTAGCTTCAGGGCATTTTGGTATGAAAATATGCAGGGAATGATCCCAATCTTTTGATACTGGTTGAGACCTGATTTATGACCCAGGATGTGATCTATTCTGGAGAATGTTCCATGTGCACCAGAGAAGAATGTGTATTCTGTTGCTTTGGAATGAAATGTTCTGAATATATCTGTGATGTCCATCTGGTCCAGTGTGTCATTTAAGGCCTTTATTTCCTTGTTGATCTTTTGCTTGGATGATCTGTCCATTTCAGTGAGGGGAGTGTTAAAGTCCCCTACGATTATTGTATTATTGTTGATATGTTTCTTTGATTTTGTTATTAATTGGTTTATATAGTTGCTGCTCCCATGTTAGGGGCATAGATATTTAAAATTGTTAGATCTTCTTGTTGGACAGACCCTTTGAGTATGATATAGTGTCCTTCCTCATCTCTTATTATAGTCTTTGGCTTAAAATCTAATTGACCTGATACAAGGATTGCCACCCCAGCTTTCTTCTGATGTCCATTAGCATAGTACATTGTTTTCCACCCCCTCACTTTAAATCTGGAGGTGCCTTCGGGCCTAAAATGAGTTTCTTGTAGGCACATATTGATGGGTTTTGTTTTTTTATCCATTCTGATACCCTGTGTCTTTTGATTGGGGCCTTTAGCCCATTAACATTCAGGTAACTATTGAGAGATATGAAGTTACTGCCATTGTATTGCCTGTAAGGTGACTGTTACTGTATATTGTCTCTGTTCCTTTCTGATCTACTACTTTTAGGCTCTCTCTTTGCTTAGAGGACCCCTTTCAATGTTTCCTGTAGAGCTGGTTTGGTGTCTGCAAATTCTTTCAGTTTCTGTTTGTCCTGGAAGCTTTTTATCTCTCCTTCTATTTTCAGTGATAACCTAGCTGGATATAGTATTCTTGGCTGCATGTTTTTCTCGTTTAGTGCTCTGAATATATCATGCCAGTTCTTCTGGCCTGCCAGGTCTCTGTGGATAAGTCTGCTGCCAATCTAATATTTTTACCATTGTATCTTACAAACTTCTTTTCCTGGCTGCTTTCAGGATTTTCTCTTTGTCACTAAGACTTGTAAATTTTACTATTAGGTGATGGGGTGTGGACCTATTCTTGTTGATTTTAGGGGGTTCTCTGCACCTCCTGGATTTTGATGCTCATTCCCTTTGCCATTTTAGGAAATTCTCTCCAATAAGTCTCTCCAATATACCTTCTACTCCCCCTCTTTCTTTCTTCTTCTTCTGGAATCCCAATTATTCTAATGTTGTTTCATCTTACAGTGTCACTTATCTCTCGAATTCTCCCCTTGTGATCCAGTAGCTGTTCTGCTCAGCTTCTTTATTCTCTGTCATTTGGTCTTCTATATCACTAATTCTTTCTTCTGCCTCATTTATCCTAGCAGTAAGAGCCTCCATTTTTTATTGCACTTCATTATAGCTTTTTTGATTTCAATGTGGTTAGATTTTAGTTCTTTTATTTCTCCAGAAAGGGTTTCTATCTCTCCAGAGAGGGTTTCTCTAATATCTTCCATGCCTTTTTTGAGCCTGGCTAGAACGTTAAAAAAGAAAAGGGTAAAAGTTAAAAAAATTTAGCAGAAAAAAAAAATTAAATAAAAAATTAAATTAACTGCAAGACTTAAGAATCATGGGGAGAAAGCCATGAGTTCCATGCTTTGCTTTCTCTTCCTCTGGAATTTTGCCTTGCTTTCTCCTCCTCTGGAATTCTGCTTGCTCTCCTCTGCTGAACTTGGTCTTGGCTGGATTTCTTGTTGATCTTCTGGGGAAGGGGCCTGTTGTAGTGCATCTCAAGTGTCTTTGCCTGAGGCGGAATTGCACTGCCCTTACCAGTGCCTGGTCTAAGTAATCCGCTCTGGTTCGCTTTCGGGAGCTTTTGTTCCCTGAATGCTTTCCGTAGAGTTCTGGAGGATGGGAATGAAATGGCGGCCTCCCAGTCTCTGGCCTGGAGGAGCCGAGAGCTCAGGGCCCCACTCCTCAGTGCACCCTCAGAGAAAGAGCCCAATCACTCCCATCTCCCTGGCCTCTGGCCGTGCTCCGAGCTCACCCAGCCTGCGACCAGTTCAAGGTAACCCCCAGCTGAGAGCTCACTCCTTGGCTCTGTCTCTGTAGCCGGCTTCCCCGGTCTAATACCTGCAAACTCTGCGACACTCAGACACCCCCGATCCTTCTGTGATCCTGCGGGGCCTGGGGCCATGCTGACCCTGCATGGGCTTCACCCCAGTTTAGCCTCTGGAGCGATGTCCCTCAGTGGAGAAGACTTTTAAAAGTCCTGATTTAATGCTCTGTTGCTCCGCCGCTTGCCAGGAGCCGGCCCCTCCCCCTGCAATCTATCTTCCCGTCGCTTTGGATTCACCTCTCCGCCAGTCCTACCTTTCAGAAAGTGGTCAATTTTCTGTATCTAGAATTGCTGTTCTTCTTCTCTTTGATCTCCCATTGGATTTGTAGGTGTTTGCAGTGGTTTGATAAGCTATCTAGCTGATCTCCTGCTACCTGACGTAGTCTCAGCCCTGCTACTTCTCCGCCATCTTCACTCCATTCCCCGAAATCCCTTAATTCTAATCCTAATCTGTGCTCCCTTCTAGGGAAAACAGAGGGAATCTAGTATAGAAACCATGGGAGATATTCGAGAGGACAGTCATTAACTTAAGATTAACTGCAGAGTGGATTGGAAAGCTGTGAAACCTCCAGCAAGAACACAAATTAACATGGATGGGAGGGGAGGCCTATTTACAGATGACTATGTATGTCCTTCATTGAATAAATTAATGTCTATATCAATAAATAGAGACAATTTGCCCATAGTCTAATAGCTATATATTTCACGCAGCCAGCTAGCTAAATCTATCCAAAGATGATTCCATTTCTATTCAGATAGATTTATATCTACAGACAGTCCTAGTCTAACAACCACATGCCATTGTCCCACATACTAAAGCTGGCCATCCCTGTAGTGATGATCCTTCCCTCCTTGGGAAACGCTGATGCTGTATCCATGATAAGCATACAGAGGTGGGGAAGCACACATAACCAAGGCTCTCTCCTTTGACCAAATTTTAATCAGGCTCCTTTAATCCCTGTACTTAGCTAGACCGATCCTGGGCTTCCCTCTCTGCCTTTGTAAAATCCAGTTTGAGCAAGAATCCTGCTCATCAGTTCCGCAAAAATCTCCCACCCTTGGTATCTAACCAGCTTCAACCTCTTATCATTCTGGCCCGCCTTCAGCAAAATTCTGATGAGTCAGTCTAGCAAGAAGTTCCTTTAACCCTGGTGTTTCCTCTTAGTAATTTTCCACCCACTGCCCCACACCCTGTTCTTTGGGTGTAGATCCCCACTGGAGTTTGTGGGAGTCAGAGTTGAGTCCAATCTCCCCTACAATACAAACCATGCTGTAGTAGCCTCCCTTGAATAAAGTCTGTCTCGCTACCTTTATGAGGGAATGAATATTTATTCTTTAGCACACACACCATGCAGTGATTTTTTAAAAAATTTTATTTTATTTATTTGACAGACAGAGATTACAAGTAGGCAGAGAGGCAGGCAGAGAGAGAGAGGAGGAAGCAGGCTCCCTTCTGAGCAGAGAGTCCATCTCTGAGATCCCTGAGAGCAGAGAGCCTGATCTCAGGGTCATTCCCAGGACCCTGAGATCATGACCCAAGCTGAAGGCAGAAGCCCAACCCACTGAGCCACCCAGGTGCCCCCGTGATGTTTTTAAAATAGAGAAATAGTTCAGAGTAGAGAAACAAATGAGACCTTTCAAAAAGATTTTATCTATTTATTTGTGAGAGAGAGAGCAAGAAGATGGGTAGGGGGAGGGAGAGAAAAGGAGAGAATCCCAAGCAGACTGTTGAGCACAGAGCCCGG